>NW_009923449.1:18397-46185 GCF_000696875.1 Nestor notabilis
GAGGTGCGGGGATCAGACGGGATCCAAATGGAATGGACACATTTGTTGAAACATCCCATTTCTTGAAAAACTGATTTTGAGGTATCTGTCAAAGCAATCCCTGTATTTCTTATGACTATTATATCACATGGCCTTGGCATGGTTTTCTGGTATTTCGTGAGGACCACCCAGAAGTGGGCCAGGTTTGGTTACTGGATTTACTAAACAGAACAAGAAACACAGAGCTCCTGCCTGCTGTTCAAAAATAATATCACAGGGGAAGCAAACCACAGTGAGACCACAGGGAGGTGAAGCCCATTTTCCACTTGCTGAGGGAACTGCCCTCGCTTGCTGCAGAATGCAGTCTCCATATGCTGGGAATGATTCCCAAAAGCACTCCATCCTTGCCGAGTATGCTTCCTTTCAGAAGCTGCGTCCATTGGGATGTAGGGTAAAGAAGTGGCTCTGAACAGGATACTCTGGGGTGTTTTCTCTGTGCAGTGAGGTGGAGAGAACAGCCTGTAAGAGAAAACACCAAATGGTGTTGGACTGGAATAGAGAAAGCCTGTTTCTCCCTGTCAGTGTTCCTCAAATTATGGATCCTGGACCACCCAATGGCTGAAGAGACCTTTCTGGGGTGTAGCACACTGCAGAAAGGGCTGCTCCTGTGCTACAAGTAGCTCTGCACTCACTTTGCTGTTGGTCTCCTGCTCCCTTCCTGCCTCAACTAGTGGGTTGAGGAAGAGGAAGACCATGCACTGATGGAGAGAAGGAAGAGAATTTGCCCCTCCCTAAGAAGCCACTGAAATGGCATAGAGAAAATAGGGGAAGAAAAGCATAGGTGACGTGCAGTGACTGGGAATTTAGGAGAGCTGTAGAAAGCCAGGTTTCTCTTTGTGATCTGCAGGAAGAAACATTATCAGAAAAATAGGCAGTGGTGAACTAAATATAGCAGATTGTTTCAGAAACAGATAATTCACCACACTGAGGTCTTGAGGGTGTTTGAATCTGAAAAGAGAGAGTCACTGTATGTGAAGCTTTGCCTTGTAACCTAAACAAAAAAAGGACATCAGGATTCCCTAGCAATAGTGTCCAAATGGTGGCTTAGCAGATGGCAGACAGGTAAATGGGCTGTGGTAGTGGAACAAACCCTGAGGGACCTGGAGGAATCAGAGGGCAGGCCAGGGCCACTGATCATATAGTGGAAGTGACAAAGTTTCACAGAGCATACGTTCATCCTTTGGGGGTCATTTACATAAAACACCACTGTATTAAAACGTGCGTATACTAATACAAGTGTAATACTGCTACACCTCTGCTGTATACTGTGGTTCAGGGGCAGAAGCTAAAGCTATAACCAACAGGGCAGACAGATCTGGACTACTGCAGGTAGTGATCTCAGTGATTCTTGCCTACATTAAGACATATAACATTTTGCAATGTCAGAAATCCCTGCCTACACTGTTGCTAGATGCTAGTATGGATGGGAAAGAAGGCGGCAATGGAAACCTTTAGCTGTCCGTACGCTGACTAAATGACTACTCTTTTCAGCTTCTCAGTATTTAAAGGGTTAATAAGAAAAGCTTCCTCCCATGACCTTTCATATCCCTAAAGTGTTTGTTGATTTCTTCTTCTCCTAGGCATGATTTTTTGTTTAGGAATGAAATGTGCTTACTCACTGATATGCATTTATTACATAGACACCATGTTTGGGTACATCATCCATCAGTGCAAATGTCACACTGTGTAAAAGCCCTGTATCCAGAATGACAGCTGAGTTAGTGCTTGTGTTGTGGAGCAGCCCCCTTGCCAAGTTTCTGCAGCTGGATGATTTTAAAGAGAACTCATTTATGAATAGATCCACCAGCAAAAGCATCTGCAGTTGCACGTTGCTCTTGTGGAAGATGCCAGCTTCTGTGGGCCACTGGCCTTCTCACTGGGGACGCTGAGGCGAGCCAGTGGACCACGGCCAGGGAAGGGCCACTGAAGGGGCTGTGATCAAAAGCTGTTCTCAGCTGGTGGATTTTTGACATCTGCAAAATGACTCATTGCTCTCCATTCTGCTAAATAGATTCGCAAGGTGCTGGTGCTAATTCGCGGCTGAGCTACAGGCTGAGGATAGAATGGCACGAGAACTCATCAGTGCTATTTCTCGTCTTGGAGGGAGCTCTGTTTGGAAGAGCAATCTTTGGTTGCTTAACTGGGCATATTAATTTCTCAGCATGTTATTTGCAACTTCTGCCTTTATTCTGCTGTACAGACATCTTTTTTTATAAAGATTTGGAGTTTTCATGGCAACATCTATTTTTTTTTATATATTCTGCTGTACAGACATCTATTTTTTTATAACGATGTGGAGTTTTCATGGCAACAGCCGTGAAAGCCAATGGCAGCCATACAAGTCAAACTTCAAGCAACACTTTGCAAAATACACAGCAATCTATTTTAGTGCACCACATCATTAATTAGAAGAGACAGACTGGGCAGGTTTGGAAAATATGATCACTAGTGTTCAATTTTTAAAAAGGCTTCTGAAATGGCCACTGAAATTCCCTGCATTTCCTATGCATAGAAGAAAATACAGCTAGAAAAATTAGGCCATATATTGATTACTCTCAGAAGTGAAATAAATTATTTAGATTAGTTACCAGTGGAGTCTGTTAGTGATGGTTCTCCTGCTTATAGGCTTTTTAACTTAATATGGTAATAATGGGAGAAGCAAAGAGAGCAATTAATGGCATAGGAATACTGAAAATCCAAAAATAGCTTCTGGATTTATCCCTGTAATTTTGTGCTTACAGCAATAAGGGATTTTGATTTTCATCCATCTAATTTATAAGACGCATGCATTGTGCATTATAACAATCATTTCTTTAACCCATGTGCTGAGATGTGAGCACTTCAGTACACCAGCATGCCACCAGTCAGTTCTAGCAGTGACTGTAGTTATGGTCATAGCGATGACAATGTGTCGGGCTCACACATTTAAAGGCTATGTTGATGTCTATTTAAAACCTGTGCTTTTACAAATAAAAGCTTATCCTATTTTTATGAACTTGGAAGCTTAGTTTTCTCTAGTTATACTCTTTTTTCTTTTTGTTCCAAGGCTGTATTTTTTTTCTTGTAAAATTTTTCACTGAACATTTTCTGCTTAAATTCTTTTCACTTGAAGTGGCTGGTGGGAGATTTCTAAAGGTAACAAAATGTCAACATTACCTCTGGTTTAAGTGAAAATCTAATGAATACAAAAATCCAGATTGTGCCTGGAAATTTCTAATCTCTTTTTTAATAGTTAAAAAAAAAAGCATTTTTCCTAAAATTGTATTGGATCCAACTCCCATTTTTCCCTTGGAAATGCTCTCAGTGAAAAGATTCTAACCAGCCTGGTTTATTTTTAAAGCAGCAATGATCGTTGCAGTAGGGTGTAATTATCTTTAGTTCCAAGATCTTTGATCACAGTGTGTTCACATCTAAATCTGAGCTAGGATCTAGATATCTTTTTTATGCCTTAGGCTATAATTTGCAGGGCTTCTTTGACAAAAGAATTTCTTTTTATAAGATGCACGCACACAAGAGCAGCACCAGGTTTTCCCTCACCATGTGGGAGTATACAAACTTATTAAAATGTACTGATTCCCTTTAGCGGGAAGGCAAAAGGACGAGATCATGTATTTCAGTCCAGCATCAGGTGAGCATCACATATGCAAGGTCAATGATTGTGTTGTGAAAACCCATGTGCTATGGGAGTAATTTGTTTCCTGCATAAAGCATAATATTGAAATGAAAGTGGGAATTGAAAGAGAGGACTGGTCTAAGAGCAGTGCCACAGGGTTGACTGAGGGGTAGTTTATTGCTGCACTGCTGGGATAGACATCTACTTACGTTTGTTTAACTGCACATCTCACTTGAGTTTGCAAAACATCTGAGGCTGCGTGTGATATAACTGGAAAAATTGCAGAAATAATTGCAGAAATGGTCCAGTTAACCAGCCACTCTTTGCAAAGGAAATTGCTTTATCTATAGGAGCATTATCGCTGTATTCTGTTCAGCTTTAACATGAGTCCCTAAAATAAACAGCTCATCTTGCCAGACTCCCACAGAAGGAGAGTGGAGCTCCTCCAGAGGGGAGGAGAGGGCTCTCCCTAGCTGTTGTATCCTCATCTCCATCAATTCTGCATAGCCCCTCAGGAGTGGAAATGAACCTTTTCTCATATCAGTTCAACTGGCAAACCCATAACACTCCCAGTGAAAAACTGCTTATTTGAATGCAATTGAGACTGGGATTTCTAGGTCTCAATAAGGACTCCAGATTTCTCTGAACTATTAGGTACATCTGTGCTGCCACATTTCAGCTAACAGGCTGTAACATGAAAACCTTCATTTTTGAGTTTCCAAATTTGATTATAGTAATTCCATATTAAAGCTTACTTTTCCGAGTAAATAACTTAAGTGTGGCTAATGCATCTTTTCATCATTACCATTACTGTGATGATGGATGATGAAAGCAACCATGTTCCTGAATTGTTAAGTTTTGGAAAAAAGGAAGCAAGTTTTAGATGTGTGGTGTATTTTCATGTTAAATTTGTATAATCAAGATTGCACAGCCTCAAAGCTTCCCATCCTCTACTAGGCAGAAGGATTTAATTTCTGCTGAAATCTTAAATCATTGTCTGTTTATAGAAATATGTCAGCTGACAGAAGCAGTGAGAGGTAAATGGGAGTATGCTGGATGCTATCAGTTTTGATGGAGAAGGCACAATAAATTTATTTCTAGCAAGAAGGAAATTGTGCTGTTGATGAAACAGTATTATCTTGCCTCTTCCAATATGTTTTCACCTGATGGATCAGGGAAGAAAACATCAGTATTAGTGCACAACGTATTTCCCCTCAGAGTGAAAGTGACTTTATATCAGAAACATGTGCTAAAAATGTTCTTTTGCATTCCTGCTAATTTCTCAGATCCAGCACTGGCATATGCTCCTTATCTAATCTTGATTGCTGCGTTAAAGCAGTGCATGCTATTCTACTTTATCCTTTGTGAAACTTCAGACATGGTTTCTATTTTTTTGCACTTCACCAAGGTAGCACATAACTGCTCGGAAAATGTTAACATCTGCGAAGGAAAAAAAAATAAAAGGAAAGGAATTAATCAAAGCCTTGAGATTTATGGGCTAAATCCTTGGACTTTGGTCCAGGTAGTAGCTTGCTTTATCTGCTGAGGCAGCAGAAAGAAGCCAAGGCACTGCCCGGGCAGAGTCATGAGGGATTCTCCTGCACAGGAGCCCTGGGGCAGAGCAGAGCTGCCCTGGCTGGCTCTGCTGCCTGTCCCCTGTCCTTCCCTTCACACAAGTGACAGCACATGGTATTTACCCAGCTCCTGTACTGGGCCAGCAGCTGGCTGCAGCTGGGGAGGGCTGCAGCAGCCCCATGTTCATCCTGGAGAATGCTGGAAACCCTTTCTGCCCAACTTTTGCTCAGCTTCAGGAAAACAGAAGCAGGGTTTACAAGCATGAACCTGGTGCAGCTGAGAGCAGAGTCAGGTTTTGTGATTATGGCTGTCCTTTACCTGCGAGTTTTGATGAACTGAATGTACCTCCCCCAGCACATCAGGGATCATTTGGCTTGCTGTAAACATCCTTTTGATGCAAAAGAGATGGGTAAACACAGATACCGAGGGCAGAATTATTGATCTGCTGAGGCCAGTACGACCTGTGGAATCCCAGGGATGAAAACAGCTACACATGGAGAGGCTGGGATGCAGGGGCTCATTTATCTACAGGCACCCCTGCATCTTTGCAGTCAGGCTTTACTGCTGATGCAATGCCAGCAGAGAATTGTGAGCCTTGCCTGTGATGTTGTCACCTGTCCTGACATATCTAAGAAGATAATTAAAAGCTCAAACCAACAGTGCCTGAAAGAAATGTGGTCCTGACATGCAGCGTGTATGTTCCTCTTAAATGTTCCCCCGAGGCTTGCAATGCTCACTGAGATAGCAGTGCTGTGGGAACCTCTTCATTCCTCATGGACAGCTGGGAGGATTTACCTCTGGTATAAACAATTAGTAAAGAAAGGATAAAAGTTCCTAATGGAGAATGAGGCCTCAGGAAAAGCCAGAACTTGAGCAAATCTGAACTTGTGGTTGAGATGCGTGAGGAGGAGGGGATGGGGCTATCTTAATTTGAACTTTCTTCTAAATTTCAACAATCACATTTGCAAAAGCTACCCCTTATTTTTCTTTTCTTACGTTTACAGAGATCAGTACAGCTGCAGGCAGAGCAGGGACACCATGTACACAGATGCCTGAGCTATTTCTGGTGAGGTAAAAAGGAGACTTTGATAAGCCTGGTTTGAAACCCCGAAGGCATGGACTTCCACCGAAGGTATGGTGGACTTTCACTGAGGGTCACTTGGCCACCTCTTCTTCTTCACCATGTCGCAGCCAAGCCTTTTGCCTGCATGGTGCTTGGGAATGTAGCAATGTTGTAGGAATGCAGCAACAATCATGTAAGCCTGGCGGCACAGAAAGAAGTGGAAAACCCTTGGAGGTCTTCAAGAGCTAAAATCAGAATTGCCTTTTGCTGACAGCGTGGTTTACTCATCAAATCTTGGCTCTTTCTAGACAAGACTGGCAGGATGAATTGCTCTGCCACATACAGAAACTTAGTTGTACACTGATGTATTACTGGAAGACACTTCATAGTTACTCTGCCATTGACTATTACTGTTACTATCATTATGATTACTGTTGTTATTATGTCTTTTGGGGGAATAACAAGAAATTAATATTTGAAATGGAAAAGTCAAAGTTCTTGGAAATGTTTTACTATTCACAGATTACCCGCGCGTTTGTGGTTTCACAAGTACCACTGGTACTTTAACAGCCGTACTGTTACAGTCTGTTAGAAACATACACTCAGGCTGGATACCCATTACTGGAAATGATAGTGGGTGTCTGGAAAGGAAATTGCATGTTCTTTTGAAAGTTTCAGCTGTCACTATATGTTACTTGCAGCATTAATATTGCAAATTGGAATACAATGTAGAAACATAAAAGGATTTACTACTACAGAACAGGATGTGTTATGTGATGTAGTGCTGTGATATTAGACAACATGACATTTCATGAATAAAACAAAAGATCTTACAGCATTCCTTATAAAGGGAAAAAAGGGCTTGAAGCCAGTCATGTTTACAGGGTGACTCTCTGAGGGCTATTTCAAATGCTCAGAATTTAATGATGGCTCTTAAAAATCTAATTATACGCTGACTAAAATTAGTAAAATCCACAGGAGCAAAGATAGGAATTAATGAAATTAGATCACTGCAGGTAACACTGATGAACAACAGCATTTATGTTAACATTTAAGAATCAAAATGCCATCTAAAGGCACATTTGAAAGAAAAATGATGACACAGACTAATAAAGATACTTCTCCTCTTAAACATGTCCAAACATTTGTTTAGTACACTGCAGAGAGGAGGGGGAGCAGAACATAGGTACTCTTGATTTTTCAGGATGGCTATTTGACCTGTAGTGTTTCTGAGCCACCTCAGGGGTGGTGGCCATTCAGCCAGAGGGGAGGCACAACCAGCAGAGCCTCTCTTGGTCACCCCCTCTCTCTCAACGTGTCCCAGGCAAGCCTTTTGCCTGCACAGTGCTTGTGAACCATGTGATGTATAAGCCCTTATGTCAACTACTCCCTTTCTTTGCACTGCTGGAGGACAGAATCTGGCCAGAGCAGAAACCATGATCCATCCTATAGATCTAGACAGAGGTGGTCTCTGTGGCTACCTCAAAATCTAAGTGGCTAGTCTGGGGCAGTCCATAGGATGTCTCCTAAATCCCAAAAGCTTGCATACTTTATTATCCTTATATGCAGGTTGGATTCAGCCTGAGAGGCCTAGAAATCCAATCTGTCCTGGTAAGCAGTTGATGTGTCCTGCTTGAGAAGATTTCTGGCTGACACTGGTGACATGGCATCAGCACAGCAGCCGATAGGGCAGAGGGAAGCTGCAGAATATGGAGCAGGCATGGAGCTCTGGGCCCAATGTGCACTCTGGGTGTGCTGTTCAGTGCAGAGTATTGCAAATTCTCAAACTGCCAGTGGGCTCCCCCCAGAGCTGACCTAGGTTGCTACAGCAGCAAAGAAGTGCAAGGGAACAGCAGAGCTGGCTTTGAGCTCAGCCTGGGGGGTTGTTTTTACATAGATGCAACCACTGTCCTTATTTACCACTTCCCATGCAGTAGTGTGCAAATGCACTGTGTTATTCTGCCCATTCTTTTCTTACCAGAGAATCATGGTTCTTCACTGAGGGAATATTCTCAAGGCTGAGCTCAGACTCAAGAGTATTTTGGCCTCTAAAACTTTCACTAGTGTTGACATGAAATAATTTCCCCTTTATTAATCTCTGTGGACTTTGTGATTCTGCAGTTGCATATGGAAAATATTAAATGTGGTATCTTGCCTCGGCTTTCCATTGTTTATTTTTTGTTTAGGAAAGTATTTACTCACATTTATCTGAAGCCAGCCATTCAGTCACGGACTTGGGATTTGCACAGTAAGATTTGTATGTGGTGTCCAGTGGCACACAAGTCTAAGCACACATCTCTCTGCACAGCCACTAGCTCATTGTTGATATTTGATTGCTGTTACTATTAGCAGAACCCACTGTGAAATTACCTTCATTATTAATAAGCAACATCATAAACATGACCAATTTTCAGCATTATCTGCATCTGAACTCTAATACCAGGACAATGCTGTTCAGCTGACAGCTTTCCCTCTTGTGCTCGTCTTCACTCATTAGCTGAAGACTTACTATCCTGAAAATACTTGGCATTACCACAGACAGCACGTCCGAGGCAGGCTCTAACCTTCATAGTTGTCACCCTCCATGCAAATCATGGCACTATGCTGAGGAGACTGTATTCTAGGACACATGTACCAGACCAATGAATCATGCACACCGACTTGCTTGTGCTTAATTAGAAGTTGATGTAAGTTCATTTGCAAAGACAAACTGCATTGTGTTTTAGCACCTCTGCTTTTATTATCAGCTCATAATCCATGATATTTCAGTTCACTGCACTGAATTGCTTTGAGAACATTTGTTGGGCCTGCAAATATTTCTCATGCTTATACTATACGCCTAAGTAACCCCATGGCAATTGGTGTTATCCAGTGGTAAATGCTATGAGGATTGGCGGTAGCAATATGATTAATATGATCCGTGGCACATGTTTCCAAACTGGGATTTCTCCAGTCTCCTCTGCTATTAGTGGGTTGTGGGGATGGATGAGTTGGGAGTGACTAAAGCAGCAGTAGCTGGAGAAGCCCTCAGGCTTTGGCATCAGCAAAATTCCGTATGGCCTCAAGTTCTCCTTTGGAATCTTACTACGCATTGAAACATAATTAATGAGACATATGCTAATTTTTGATCTTGAGGTTCACTTTAACCATGTTCAGCATTTGGAAACGTTGAGACAATGAACACTTGATGTTGCTGAAGGGTGCCAAAAATGTAAGTAAGTTTAGAGCATTCTTTCTCCTGATTTGTTTTGACAGACATTTCATTTTCTGAAGCTGCAGTTAGAGCAATAAAAACAAAATTCACCACAGAAAAACAAACACGGGCTCCCCTTCCAGAAAAACTGATGTATGTTTCAAATGCTGGAAAAGCGTATAGCTAGAGCCCATTGAATTTCCACAGGAGGTAAAGCTCATTAGCAAACACTTGAAAGACAGCGAGCAGATTATTGCGAACAAGATATTTGTACAGTTACTTCAGTAACACTTTATTTAAAGTTTCTGGTTGCTGGCACTTAGACAGTGTGTGTGACCTTGGTTAGGGAATGGTTATTGCTGAAAAACAGACACTCTAAGAACCCTTACAGCCAGCAAGAGTGCTGGAGGGAGGGAGTTTACTGAAAAAGAGGGAAACCTGACATTTCTCTTTTTATTCCACAACAGTTCATCTATTTAAGGAGGTATACGGAAGAGGAAAACCATCCCTGCAGTGGGAAAAGGAGGGATTGAATGGAGCATGCCCAGGATTGTGTGCTGCTAATGGGGAGGATCTCCGATTTGCCCCCAGTCAAAGGCGATTTGTGCTAAGCCAAAGGATGCCGGTCACTGTGTGCCTAAGGAGCACAGAGGAGCTTTCTGTTATAACTTCCTGTTCTTTGTTTAAGAAAATACATTAACTAGAGGAAGAGAGTTCTCCCTGCAACCCTGTATTACTATTTCCTTTAGTTCCATCAAAATGACTTCTTCCCAACCCAGCCTCCCCAGCCAGATGCTCTCCCCAGCCTGTGGAGTGTTCGAAACCCCTTCATCTTTGCTGCTGTTAATGTTTTGCAGATTTCAGCGAGACTCCTGGGCTGTGTGTATAAAAGTACAGTTTAAGCAGTGACAAATAGAAAGCACATGCTTATTAAAGCTACATTACACAACTCCGTACAGCTTGAATGTCATCTGCTTCTAAAACAACAAACCTGTGGGGACTTCTGTCTGTGTGTGTGTCTTGGAAAAGGAAGGTAGGTCTGAGGTTATGGTGACTCATGAGGACAAGCTGCTGTATAGATTTGGGTTTACACTGAATATGCCAGTACCACTGTTAGCTTGAGGACACATGGGGACTCAATCATCATCTGATTAATAGGCACATATATCGTTCATACCTGTCAGGCTCTAGGCAGGACAGCCTCTGGCTTGTATAAACACATAACAATGCCCTCACCATGAAAAATGAGGTAGAAATGCAGGATGCTGGGCTGGGTTGACAGCGGGTGCTTGCCTGATTTACTTCCTAATGCTGTATGAAAACCTACATGCTTGAACTCTGGGTTAAGCTGGGTTCAGACATGCAAGCCCAGGTTCCGCAGATCAGGTTCACTCTAATTGATGTTTCCTTCTGTAGTGAGCAGTATCCCAATGGCTGGTGGATCTTGCCAGGATCCCCTTCCAGGACAGAGAGGGCAACAGAGATTAACCCTGTGGTGGTAGATCCTTCTCTGCTTTCACCCCTGAGGTAAGGGAGAGCTGCTGGGAGGGAGGATGGCTTTGGACCTTCCTCCTTGCTTCTGCTCCTTCTCCCAAGCTGTCTTCGTCGGTGCCTAGGAGTCCTCGAATATTTTCAGCTATCTAACTTTGTTTTGCTTAGAGTCTGAGGCAGGCTTCACAAGCCAAACTTGTAATCTTTCTGATTTGAGTCCCTGCGTGCTCAGCAGCACACAGCACATGGTTGGTATGCAGCACTGGTAGCATTTGACTGAGACAAATGTTCTCTATGTGAACTCAGAGTCTGTGTCTTATTTAATTTTGTCATTTTCAATTAAACTTTGCCTGTCCTTCCATTACCATTTTGAGTCCTGTTTAGTGCTAATATTTAATATACATGAACTTCAAAGTGTTTTTCTTATTTCAGCCACGTCACACATTCTTTCAAGGATAAAAATAATGTTTGATTTTAGCTTCTTGATTTCTCCTGTAACTTTTGTTGCTACAGAAATGTTGACAGTTCAGTTCAATTAGTGTCATATCAGTATTTTCACATATTTAGAATGGGAAGGGAGGAGGACAGAAAAACAGCCACCAAAGGCAGAGAACTCTGCTACATGTAAACCTAATAGAAGGCAAGTGAAATAACATGGGATATTAGCACAGGTTTTTTTCAGAAATGCTTTCTGAAGTTATCTGTATATATTAAGTTTCCCACAGTGATACACTTCAAGTTTTTAAAACAACACAAACATTTGCCTTGGCTAAGAGCCTAGTGTAAAGAATAAAATTTATCAACACAACTAAATGGCTTAAAAAGACAAGGTATTGTCCCTGAGGAGAGGCAGAGAATGTAAAAGTGATCTGTACAGGCACAATCCTATTCATGTGTGGCCAGCAAAAACAGACTGGTTGAGAAAGTTATCTCTTTAAAATGGAGATATTTTTCTTTACCTGTCCATCATCTCTCTAGGATGCACACGTACCATCTAACTGGAGTACTTTAAGTACAATTAATAGTTGTTCTATGTCTTGTAGGTGCTTTCTCAGTAATGACATGACATTTATTCATTACTCTTCTTCAAGAATTAATAAAAAAGCCCGAGGGGCCATGGATCTCGTGATCCGCTGGCAGAAAGTTGTGAGCAGGTTATCTGGACTGTATAACCCCCAAAAGCTAATTTTTTTCATGGTTTGTAGACTATTATGTTCACGCAGCTCATTGAAATCCATTTTTTCCATCTGTGTTATTTGTTCTTCAGCCTTTTCGTGAAAAGCAGCAAAGTTCAAACCTCTGTCACACTGAATTCTTTGGCAGCTTTCTAAAGCTGCCCGGAAACCACACTGAAAGCTTCCATAATCAGATAATGACTGATATACAGTGCGTGTTGATAGAAGTGTTTGAAAACAAAATGCATGGTGCTATAAAATGGGTTTACTAGATAGTAAATAACATTTCAAATATGCAAGAGAATCACATTCCAGTCCCGCTTTCTCTCTGCTGCCTTCTTTCCCTCCAGGATCTGCTATACTTGTGGGAAGTTCAGTGCAAACTCAAGCAGTTATAACTTTGAGGAATATCTGCACCAGCTCCATACCAGACATAATTTAGGTGTCCCTGCTGGCTGGCCGGTCTCCCTGCGTGGCTTTCACAGCTGATGGGAAGAGACAGACCCTCCAAAACCCAACACAAAGCAGGAGCCTCTCTCAGGTTCCCCATCACCCTCATCAGCAGGGTCTCACTGAGCAATGAAAAACCCCAAAAGACCAGCAACTACCCTGTCCCGAGTAGGAGGGGAGGCCCTTGTGCCATGCTGTGGTCCAGTGCTTGCTCTTGCCCTCCCTCTGTGCACTTATAGCCTAGTAAACCAGCAGAGGAGAGAGGATGACGGTGTTGCATTTATAGGGCATGTCAACACTGGGTGACGGGCTGGCTTTTCCCACCCACATGCCCAGCTATCAGCTGCCTCTCCATCTGCACGTTGTCTCTTCCCCAATATTTCAGCCCTAAGCTTTCCAGGGGCTGAATTTGTGTTCTGTGTTCACCACAGGCCAAGCATAATACGCCTGGACTATAACTTAATTTGCATGGGCTGCCTCATTTTGCAACAAGCCTGGAGGTAACCCCTTGCATTGAGAGCACTTAACAGGAGCTGGGGAGGGAGAGGACACAGAAAAGTGCTGTGTCTCAGCCTTGGCACCAGGCTGCTGAGCGAAGCTGGCGCATGGGTGCCCAGTCCACTTGATCCTGTAGTACCTCTTCAGCTGTTGGCTCTGATAAATATGAAGTGATCTAAGAGAGCTTAGTCCTAACGAAAGATGAGTGCATGGAGTTACTGTCAAAGGTCTTGAGAGGCTGTTTTGCTGCCAAAAAGGAAAAAAAATCCAGTATACACCATACAAAAGCAATGACCGATTACAATGAAGCTGTGAGAGTGACCCTGCTAATGAAAAGGACTCGTTCGCATGGGATCGTACATGAGTGAATGACCAGTTAGGGGAAAATATTATTTGCCTGGGAAAGCTTAACATTTGAATAAGGAAAAAAGACTGCTGCATATCTGTACTAGATCACTGTGCCCTGTTGAAAACACTACAATGGATTTTTCTCTCCTGCTCTCTGAAGCTGCTCTTTTTAAGACCAGGCGAAAGGGAAACAAACATGTAATTGTCTCATACAAAATCTCTAATCTCAGTTTCAGCACAATTTTGTAGCAGTCCTTAATAGAAAAAGAGAAAAATGTAATTGTTTGGGATGAATGTTTGGTCATCTTTGAACACAGAAACTACTGAATACTGTTCACATCTTGGGCAAAGGATTCTCGTGACTTCTAACTTGTTGACAAAATTGACTTTAAATGGTTTAAATGAAAATTTATGGGGTCATCTTAGAGACTGGAGCATAATTAAAAAAGAACAAATTGTGTGGGATTTTTGCATGGACATGCAGGGAATGAATGTTAAGTGCTGATGTAGGTACATACACTCATTTCTGAATGAAAAATCAATTGAAGTTCATGACAGAATACTCTGAGCTTTAAAATAGGAACATGCTTAACTACATTCATGGGGCACGAAATGGCTGCCCCAATGCTGGCTAGGTTTCAGTAATGCTGAAGTCAACCTACTTGATGCATTTTGCCCTCTTATTGTGAAATCACATGTGGTTTGCAAGAGAATTTTGTGAGTGCCTCTGAATGCAAAATCCAGCTTGTAGATGAGCGGATGAAAGGCTCTGTGTAAATGTCAGCCTTTATTATTGTTACAAATTTCCGGCTTCTGTTATTAAGATGTTTTATATGGATCTTTGCATGTCTCTCTGTCTTGCCTTTGGATTAAATGCCTGCCACAAATCTCCCTGGCATCCCACGGAGGGGATTGCCTTAACTTGGTGTGCTTCTAACCTTTCCTTCTGTTCAGGGAATAAAGCTCCTTTAAAAAAATGACCTCATAAAAATGGAGCAAACTCTGAGCTCTTTGTTTTTCTCAGGTCTAACCTCCAGAAAGACTACAGATTCATGTATTCTATAAAACACAGAGAAGTAAATCTTCAGCACAATGTGTGGGGAATTAGCCACTTAACTCCCATTAACATTAATGGGAATTGAATATTTATTTGCCCCACAGCGCATAAATCTTCACCTTGTAACTTCTACAGTTTCTAACTAAAATGTTTCCATTGTTCTAAGGATCCTGGTTATCCCGTTGGAGTGTTTACTAGGATGTCAGCCTATGGGAGATATATTGGATGTTTCAGTCCTTTCCCTTCAAGTAAACTGTAAAATGCATTGGGGCTCTGTAACGTGAACTTTCTGAAACCTCTGTGTGATAAGCTTGGATGATTCAAACCTCTGCTTGGTGCTGGTCCCATCGTTCCTGCTGGGAGCTGGAATCATTTGACATGAATAAACTATTGTGACTGATAGACTGTTGGTCTGCCCCTGGGGTGATGGATGGATGGACTGAGGCTGTCAGTGCCCTGCCAGGAGTCTCCACCTCTTCCAGAATCTGCGTTTCTTCCTTTCTTCCTTCAAACCTGTATTCTCATTTTAAGAGAATTACACTCTCAGCTCTTTCTTCTCTACTTAAAGTCAAGATCAGGCCCATATAATGCTGCTTTAAGGAGATCTTTTGTCTTCACCCCTGGAGGGAAGTGAAGGGGCCATAGCTCAGCAAGACCTATTGGAGGCTTCAAAATTGTAATGTGTATCTACCTGGAAGACACTGGGATGCTCTCAGGATTGATGAGCCAATGGACCCTAATAAATACATGAACACAAAAACTGCCAGCCACTGGCTGGAATCCAGGCTCTGTTATACTCCATGGCAAAACTTCCCATGACTTCAGTACACCAGGTTTAACTAGTGCATGAAATGACTTTTCCCTAAAGCACTCCATAGAAAGCTATTGCTCTTCTGTGTGGTTTATTTGAACTGCTCTGAGGAAGTTAATAAATCCTCTAAATTTCTGGTTAAAAATAAATAAGGAACAATGGAAGCAGAAAGGCTCCATCTTACCTTCTATCGATTTATGAAGTATTGTAGAAATTAAGCCTTCCTCTGCACCTAAGTGGATTGGGCAAAAAGTAAAGGGCTTAAACTGGAGCTAGGGAGTTTCAGGCAAGACATCAGAAAAACTTCCCAGGGGTGAGGGTAGAGAAGCACAGCTGCAGGCTGCTGTCTCCAGGAGCAGGCTAGATAAGGTGTGAGGAAGGGCTTAGGTGGTCTAGTCTAGGCTGGACAGCCGAAAAGGAAGAGGAGGGTTGTTACTTTAGACACTACCTTCCAGCTCTGTCATTCTTCTGGAGCAAGAAGGGATCCATTGATTTTCAGGTAGTTAGATCGAGCCTGTTTAGTTCTGTAAGATTTTTCAATGACCTAAGAAATCCTTTTCCAGTGCCATCCTCCAAATGGCAAAGAATCCGAATGTAGGGCACAAATTACTGTGCAATGTGGTGTTAAGAGAGAAGAAACCTTGGCCTGTGGCTGACCCATGTTTGAATTCATGGTGAGAGTCCTACTAAACTATAAAACCATTGTAAAGAAGAAACTACATGAAAACCCCATCCCCAGGTACACAGTTCCTGTGTGAGCATGATTTGCTCCCATTCTGTGTTGCTGTGATCCTGGGGAGTTGCACCTCATGCCATGTAACAGAGAACCTGCCTGCCTTCCTGTTCTCAGCATTTTCTAGTTATTCAAGCACATGCAAGCATCACACACACCAGCAGCACAGGATCTCTCCTCTTCTGGGTTTTTTACAGACAGCCCTTAACTGAGCTAAGCGTCTGAGCTGTGCATAATGCCTTTTTTAATAGCATGCTGAACCTATGGCTTTTATTAGCCTGAGCAGCTTGTTCACTGCACCTGTCAGGTTCCTCCTGAGACTGAAATGAGAGCAGTCTCTGCGCCTGTTTTCACAGCTCCGAAGCAGAGACAGGGATTTGTCAGGAAACCATTAAGCAGTAATACACCATTTGTTGTGGATCCATTTTCTTCCCTGAAGCCAAAGTATTTGTTTTCAAGGATCAGGGAACAGGATTTTCGTGCAACTTATGCCAATATAAATGCACAGGAACCCTCCAGGCAATTAGTAGAGACTTTTCTGCACACTGATGCACACACATGAGAACCATAGGTATGTCTGGAGCTTTCAAGCCATAGACACTGGATGCACAAATAGGCTCAGGAATGTGAGACCTATGACATACTAAAACATCAAATCGTTGCTGTTATTAGATATTTAAAGCATCACAATCATAAACAATTGGCAAACAGGCAATCCAATGTGCAACACGTTAAGCATGGACCCGGGAGACAGCTTTAATTTCAGGTTTAGCTCCAGTGAAATGTATTTACTCGGAAGGTCTTTACTCAGATATTTTTGTTTGTTTGTTTTCTCAAATGTGGCACCATTCATCAAAAATCTTAAAAAATATCAAGCCAATATTAACTGTGAATGCGTGCTATTAATATATGCCTCATTGCACCTTACATTTGGTGTATTCCTTCCTGAATGATAAATTACTAAACTACACTATACTGGGTATCAGTTGCTGAAATGTAAATATCTCAGACAGAAATTGCTTAAGAATTTTCAGCATCTTCCTTCAAGACAGAAGGGTAGGACATGGTCAAAGGGAAAACTAGAGCAAAAAACAGATAGGAAATTGCAATTACACAATGATGAGTCAAGTATTTCCTGTGGAAAAGAACATGGTGTCTTTAAATCATAAAAAGATAAGATTCCCAGTAACTGTTTTGCCTGTCATCTGCATTACGGTGCAAAGGTACAAAGGCTCCATCCTACACAGTGATCACAGTAGGTCATCATCCATTTGCACAATCCATTTCCTTGGAGAGAAGGATGCATTTATTGGAACAGGCTGCCCAGGGCAGTGGTGGAATCACTGTCCCTGGAAGCGTTCAGAAAACATGTAGACAAGGCCCTTAGTGGCATGGTTTAGGGGTGGACTTGGCAGTCCTGGGGTGAAGGCTGGGCTTGATGATCTTAAAAGTCTTTTGCAACCTGGTTGGTTCTGTGATTCTGTGATTTTATACTGCAGCTGGACCGAACCACCAGAGCATCCCTCTGGAGCCTCCCAGCTTGCCTGGATGCACTGCTCTAGCCTGACCTGGCATATACAAGCTGATTAAGTCCTAGCTGACAGTGGCATGGCCATAGCAGTTGCACAGTAATGTGGGAGTCTGGTTATGCCATTGGGCAACATCACTGAGCTAGTCAGAATGATATATGTTCAACCAGTGGAGAAACAAACGCAAGTATCAGATATAACTGTATTTATCTCTTTTTTTTTTTAAGTGCTGGAGGGGTTTCCAGCAACAGATAAAATCATTTTCACTAAATGTAAATGCAGCATTTGTTCCAGAGCTTGTTAGGTCCTGAAATCTCTAGGTGGGGTTGGGAAAATTACATTCTCAGCTCTTCGCCAGCAGCGAAGCTATTAGAGCCTTTAGAAATGTTACCCACTTCAGTGCTGCTGCTTGTGCCATATTCCCAACAGCAAATGCAAGCATCATCAGGATCCAACAGGCTCCCAAGAATAAGCCCAACAATTCGACTAAAAATATATATAATTAAACCATAGAATGAAAAACGTCTGTAAGATTATCATCCTTGCAGCTAGTTGGAATGTACTTGGGAAATATTTTTATAGCTAGTTACAAATATGTTTTACATGGAGAGAATGTTGCCAAAATAACACAAAATAGATTCATGAAATAAAAAATGAAAACGGAAAAAGATAAAATAAAAATGGAAATAACTTTTTCACATGGCTAGACAAGTTGCTTGTAAATATGCTTTCCTTCTGTTAGAATCAAGTATTTGGTGTCTGGCCTAAGGCTGTGTTTTGTAACCTGTCAGACTGCGACCTGTAAGAGTGGATGCCAAACATCAGAAGAGTGACCCATTTTTAGTTTGTTAATCCTTCATTCTTATGATGTTTTAAAATTCATGACCCTTATCATAATCCATCCCCTCCTAAAATTTCCATTGCTGGGATACTTATGAACTTCTTCAGATTGACCGTAAGGTGTTTTGAATATACTGACTAAATCATATTAAAATGCTTGTTAGCTGTCTGGCTAAGCAAAACTTTTTAAACAAACAGGACAGTAACGTGCATCACACAAAGAACATACCACCTCCCCCAGTTTCTTGAATAACCAATCTTAGGGAATTAGTAGTAGCTGGTTTGCAACATTACTGTAAAAATTTTCATGAATATATCATCTAACATTGTCTGAATTCTGATAAACAAATAATTTCACATAGCACTCACAAATAACTTCACAAAATAATGAGTCAATACTGTGCAAAAAGTCTGAGGGATAGAGCCCCTGCGTCAGCCTCTAATCTTGTTAAAAATGTCTTTCTCATACTGCTATGGGATGGTGCCTCTACATATTCTCACCATGCTAAAAAACTTGTGTAAGGGCAGATCAGGACCTGCGCCTCCCTTCTGCAAGAATGAATAATTCTCTTGACTTTCAGCAAAGTGAGTAGTGGTGCTGAGCACCTGAACTATCAAACACCTCACAGATCTGGGCTCATTAGCAAGGACTGTCATTAGTGCTCCCATTCATTATAATATTACCTCAAAGGCTTCTAGTGTTTATTTGTCTGATAAATTTCTCAGTCTCCAATACGTTGAATTCTTCGCTGCTAAGAAGAGTGCAGGTATGTGGGAAATCTAACACATGAGGCAAGATCTGATTGCACAGAATTGCAAAAGCAAAACCAAACTATTGTTAAGTTTGGTGAGTGACTGAATGGGAATTTGACAGGGAATTCATTAAAAGTCATGTCACATATGCCCAGTTCAGAGCTGCGACTGGCAATTGGCTTTGTTGGACATAAAAAGCTGAGCCCAAACTTTGCTGGAAAACTCCCTAAGGCCATTTAATTTACAAAAAGACCAAGCTTTTGAAAGCATATAATTATCCTTCATCCCTGCCATCTTATCCTGTATTAAGTTTAATTGCTCGCAAAACTTGGCAACATTCTCACACCCATTTAAAGAAATTAAGTGGTTCTGTCATTTTTTAGCACTCTTGATATGAAAGTGTTTCAACTGTGACAAGAACCTCTGCCTCCTCCCCTTCCCCCAAAATATACATTCTTCCTGAGAGAACTGAGCTTGGAGGGAACAGATGGGCTAAAAATAGTTGATTTTGGCCAAGACTATCAAAAGTCACCAGTGAGTTCCAGTGCATCTATTTTTAGCGGTGAGTGCTGACCACTGGCTAGAAGTCACATTCCTTCACGTTCTCAAAGCTGAGCACCCTGTATCTTTCTCCATCACTTCCAAAGCATAAGCCATGAGCAACAGTCATCCAAGAGCTGTGGTGGGATCATCGTCACTGAGTCTTGACCCTTCACCAAAGCTCTGCTATCCCAGCTCAGGAGAAGCTCCCTAGAGTTTCTGTGTGTAGGGCTTACCCATTGAGTCACTGACACACACTGTTTAATCCTGAGAGCACTACATGCAATTTGAATTTCCTCTCCACTCTTCACTGTCAGTTGGTCATCATTTTAGAGGATAGTAGAGTCAAATCTGTTGCCTGGAAATGGAAGACTCCTAAAATATGAGCCAAAGAGTAATCCCAATGGTATGAGCCATCCACACCCAGTCTTTGTTGCTGGTACCTGTACCAGTTCATTAATGCTGTCAGACCTAGAGATTAATGTGGTGTTTACCTGTCCAATGCATAGACTTTTGTTTTTTTTACAGGCCATGAAGAGGACAAGTCATATAAAAATGTTTCAAAGATAAAAAATGAATGTTTGCTATTCCTTTCAATTAATGCAGCATGCACTGTGACAGTGCAGTTAGAGATGGAGTGGAAATTCTGAGTTCACTAAGTGAGTATCTGTTAGCATTTGCTTTTTAACTACAGGCTTATTTTTCAGCTGTGAAGTGCTGTTAATCCATCATGGAGCTTTGTCATGTGCTTGGTGATTGTATGTTTTGTGGTTCAAATGAAAACAAATGACTTCAGGTTTTGGGGTGGACAGTGTGTAGGGGGAATTCCTGGTGATCAAGTAAGAATATACCATTGGCACATGTGACAATTAAAAGTTCTAAATAGGTTTATAAGAGCAGTCTTTTCAAGGTACTGAGCACTTACAGCTCCTGTTGTCTTCAGTGTTATATATTGAACTTGACTGGACCCAACACTGCACTACAGTAAATAAATGTCAGGTTTTATGTACAGTGTGAAAGAGAATCGTCTGTGAAGCAAAGGTCAATGAAGTCAGATTTTCTGCTGTGTTTATTGGCGATAAACATCTTGAGAGAGAATGTGAGCATCTACAAACACGGGGTTATAATGTTAATATAGTCCCTTATCGCCTTATAAACGATCTGTATCCTGACACGGGAAGTGAGCTTCAGTCCCAGATGAATTACGAATGAGTGACTCCCTAAGATAAATAAAAGCAGGAGGATGGGCCTTGTCGAGCAGTCTGAGCACAAAAGCTGGAAACATGAGCCAGGAACTTATCTCAGCTTTGGAAAGTGAGCTGCTTTGGAGTCTGGTCCAAAGCTTGGTTAATTAAGTGGGAGTCTTTCCAGCAACATCAGAGGACTTTATCATTCTTTATTAGGGCTACCATATGTCCACCTTTTTTTCTTACATTTGTCTTCTTTTTATGCCCCCAAGCTCTTTCCATTGGATTTCTGGTAGGTGAAGCCCACATCCAAGTTCCCCCAAACCATAAAGTACATGTCTGGAGGAGTGGATCTGGTTTGCCATGGTGGGCAGATGCAGGATGTCAGCGGATACAAGTGGCTGATGGACGTGGGGAAGTGATGGAGGGTCAGGGCAGGATGAGAAGGATTGTGGGCTGGCAGAAGGCCCTGGGCTGGGAAGGCTGATGAAGGGGGAAAAGGGGAAGGAAAAAAGCTTCAATGCCCCACCTGCACAGCAGGTGACCTTCCAGTCTAGAGAGCTGTCAGGTTCAGTTCATGTCTGTGAAAATTAAATGTTATTAAGCTGCCCCCTTGGAACAACAAAAACAAAAGTCTGAAGCCTGAAATTTGAGGAAAAAGTTGTTAGAATAAAATAATTTAATAAAATTATATTTGGAGGTGAATGTTTTTCTTGTCATAGCAGTGCAGATGGCTGAGACAGTAATGTTTCATGGCCAGCCCCTTTTGCCCCTCAAGATGTCTTGGTTGGGGTGTAAGATGTCCACTGCAGACCACTGCATGGTTGGAGATGTCCAGGTGAGCTTTAGGTGACTTCACACTGGTGCTGGGTTCACCCCAGGTTTGGATGCGCAGCACTTGGCAACACCAGGCAATAGCTCCTGGGCCTTTCTCCCCACTGCCATGCAGACACCATCCTCACATGCTGCACCCACCCTGCTCTACAGGGGAGGAAGGTGGCTCACAGCCACTTGTCCCCACTCTCTGCCACCATTTGTGTCCCTCTTCTCTCCTACACTTTAGGTCTCGGGCAAGATGCCCTATGACTTCGTCCTTCCTCAAGGATTTCCAGTGTCATGGTTGAAGTTGAACTCCAAATGCACACATGTCTGGAGCTGGGGCTATTCTTTCCTTTGACAAATTGTTCAGACCTCACACCTCTACAGCTAAACAAATGTAATCCAAGCATCAGATCATAAAATCTTGGAAAAAAATTATTTGAACTGCTGGCATAGCTTCTAGTAGTACACTGGGGACAGCTCCCCTTTCACATGTCCCCAGAGGCATGTAAAGTATTTCACTCCTAGTAACTGAGCTATAAATGTAAGTCTCGAGCAGTGCATGCTCCATGTTACAATGTGAGAAACCTGAGGGCTTTCACTTTTTGTGCAGAAGATTATCAAAGCACCTTTTAAAGGAGCCAGATTTCCTGCCTCACCTTTCCTCTCCCATTGCTCCAACATCCACTCTTCAAGAAACTAAAAGGTGTCAAACTTTCTTCAACACGTACGTCGAGCCACACTGCCTGGGCAAATGGAAAGGAAAGGCTTTGGTCTCTTGAGGGTTTTTTGCTGGCTGCTCACAGGCAGGTAGCAGCTCTCTGGCGACAAGGTTCTGCACTCCTGTTGCCAGTTACAGTAAGACAGAGGCAAAGACGCATTGATAACCATGGGCAGACAAGCTTATTTCCCTAACCTGCTTATACTCCATCACTATGAAACCCAATGTGCTGGAGCAAACATGACCCTTCATGTTTTAGAGGAAAGAATGTGATTTTGCAACTCGCTGTTCTGCTTTTCCATCTAATTACCTTTGGTGTACACTTGGACTTGAAGGAGTAAGAGCTGAGGGAAGTCAGGATAACACATATAGGGCTGATCCTCACTTCTCACCCAAGTCTCCTGTAATTAATTAACTATAAGAAATGGGTTATTAAATACAAAGTTTTGGCTTGTCCTTGCAAACTACCTAGGAAGTTTCAGGACTGATGGAGAGGGAGTGCTGGTTCCAGGCCACTGGGGAAGCTGGTGGGTAAAAATGTGGGTCATCAAAGGTTCACTCTGCCACTCCAGTGCCAGGGATAACCAAAACACCAACAGATCCCTGTTGTGAAATGTGCAGGTGTCAACATCTACTTAGTTCTGGAAGGGAATGAAACTGAAAACTGTGTTTTTCAGGAAAAAAAAGGGAATTGTTTTCTTATTCTGAATAAACGCCTGAGGCACCAGGTTGCAGCATCCGAATCTGACGGCGTAGAAACCAATTTCATTGCTCCTTCACCCATTGGTTAGGGTACAGGTGGAAGATTTGGCACTATTTCAGAAAAAGGGCTTGAAAATAACTTTCCATATTGCAGGTGAGGGGCCTGGACACCAGATACTCTCCTGGATGATCAGGGCAGGAGAGGCAGAAAGGGGTATGCTCCCGCTTTGCCTCCTTGTGCAGCAGTCTCACACCTTGTCTCGAGTTAAATTTAGCAAAACCAATACGTTTGCACAGAAAGCTTCAGTTCTAATTAACTGCCATTTTCCAACAACACAAAAACCCAATTCACCAAAAACTTGCGAGTGACTTGGATATAACTGCCACTGGTTTGATGGTGCTTATGACATAAGGCAGGATCAAACTCGGCAGTGGAAGGATAAATAATCAATTTTTGCATGCTGGAGGAGCAAAATGTCAAGATTTTGATGTGAAAAAGCACCCAAGCAACTAGGGGCTGACATGCATAGAACTGGAAAACCTGGCTCTGACAATTGGCACTGAGCTTGAAGGAGCAAAGAGAGGTCACACCGTGTTTTCTGTGGGACAACAGTGGCTGCACCTGCCAGCCAGCTCATCCTGAGGCGGGTGGCCGGAGCTCAAGGATGTGCCAGTTCTTTTCTTTGAGGTGGCTTTCTGCCCACTGCAATTATGGAAGGAGGAAAACAGCAGTTCTGTGAATAAAGCTGGCAGCTACCCAATACAGCCTCAAGAAACAACCGTACCTTGCAGACCCTTTCTTTTTCTTTCTGGGTTGGGCCACACTCTTTGAAGGAGTTTAGTATTCATGTAGGCATCTTCATTTCAAGATGCTCATTAATGATAAAGCCTACTGCTGGTAAGCAATGCCTAAGATGCTGGTGTGGGAGGTTTGCCTGCTCTAGACACTTCTTAATCTGTGATGAGTGAAGGTTGTTTTGAGCTCAGAAGCATTAGACTTAAAAGTACTTCTAGGATTTAACAGTAACCATTATAGTTCTGGACAAGTTTATTATCCTATATGGTTGCTGAATGAGCTTAACTCTTGACCACAAGGGCTTCCTCTTGTACTAAATTCTGACTTTTAATCAAGCTTCCTGTGGAAAAACCACCCTTGGATCAGCTTTGACCACACTCTCTTTTATTGGGGCTGGATCCATAACAACTTCGTTTTCTTAGCATGAGACTTCATGCACAGAGCTCCCCAGCGCTGTGGATGCTGTTGGCTTAAAAGCAATGGTTCTGAGTGTGCCTGTATCTCAGTTGTTACAGTACTTTTGCAGCATCCCCCAGTCTTTCCCCTCCACCCCCCAATTGCAGAGCTATGCTGAAGTCTCTCTGTCACCATCCTTGGGGTTACAAACTAAGCCCATGCACTTTGAGCTCCTCTCCATCATATATTTTAGGAAGTTATTCTGCAGTCATGAGGCTATTGGCCATATCCCACACATCTCCTGACACCAGGGAAGTGAAGTAAAGTACCATAAAGGAGTAATCATTTCCCACTTGCTGAGGCTGGAGAAAGAGCCCTGCAGTTATTGCTGTATATTGGCAGCCTCCTGATAAGACCAAAGCCTCCTCCAATAGGGTTATGAATAAATCAAATGTAAGAACATTGATACCATGTGGTTTTAAAGCATATCTTTGTTCAATATGGTGAGAAACTGTATTACCAAGTTTTTACAAACAGAAAAGACACAAATTGAGTCTTCTGGAATAAAAGTTTTGGCTCATGCTTAGCAAAAGCCAACACTCATTTGCTGAGAGATCCTAGACTTTAATCCACTGATAACTAACAGGAAAAAAGATTCAAGAGCAGAGGAATTGCTAAGAAGAGAAGATGAAATGAGAAGGAACAAGAAAGAACACGGAAAGTTAGAGTTACTGGAAACAAAAGTTGCATAAAGGTTAAAGAAAACTGCAGACAATAAAACCTGCATTCTTGAACGTATAAACTATGGCAGAAGGGCTAATGTGAAGAAGAATATTATGCAAACAAAATAAATACTGTAGATAAAAAAAAGGTGAATCCAGACTAAGGCAATGTAAATAGCTTTCTGAGATACACACACCCTTCATGGCAGTCATTCCTTCTGAAGAAAAGTATAATATTTTAATGTCAATAGATGTGTTTATCCAAGTCACTCCTAGCTCACTTCACAAGGAAGGCTTTGGGGGTTTCAGTTTTTGGTTCCACACTAAGTAATTTTTCTTTGTCTTTTTCTTTTAGAAAAATGAAACACATATTTCATATTAAGAAAACAAGAGATTGAAAGATTACTTTTGGCATTTCCCATTTGCTGCTTATGTGAGGAAAAAAAGGCAGAAGATAGTGCTTGGTGAGACTGCAGCCCCTGCAATTACCATATGTGAGCACAGAAAAGAACAGGGGCTTGTTAGGCTGTCTAAATCCACCCTCATCCCAATGACCTCAGTGTCTGAGGACATCTGCAAGAACATTTACCCTTGAAGCATCATCAGGGCCACCTCCCGCAGACCCTGTTGCTTACTGCTGAATTTCATCATCCTGAGTATGTGGCTGCTGCCTGGAGAGGTATGGGCATCCCTGCCAGCACATCTCTGCATCTGCAGCCAGGCCTGTGCCTCTGGTGATGAGTGCTCCGATAGGAGCCACATCTTTGTTTCTGGGGAATTTCGTCTTGTCTGCAGCACTTTGGCAGTATATTTTCTCACCATTTCCTTTGGCAAAACCAGCAGCCTTACCTGAGGGAAGCAGCGGTACCCATCCCAAAACCAGAGCGCCTCTCCCCACACACAGCCCTTCGGGGATTTTATCCCGTATTAGGAGGAGATTGCCTTCTGCCTTGCTCAAAACTGCTTGGTTGAGTAGGTCCTCCTAAAAGCAGCACCTCTACTATCACAAGGCCTTTAGTCCCTTTTGCCAGTATAGTTTATAAAGCAAACTGTGTAACACTGATTACAGAATTCCTGATGTGGCCAGATGAGGGGAGCAGTTATCTCCTTTGCTTTGTAACCTACTTCCCCATCCTTCTATCCCCCAGCCCTGTCTGACTCCTTTGCAGCTACTGCTGCCAGCAGGTCTGTTTTCTCTTTAGTTTCTCTATGAACATTTCCATCCAAAGTATATTTTGCATTTTTATTGGTCCTCCCCAGACATGTGGCCTTTCATCTACCGACACTGAATCCACATGCTGATAGCAGCAGAGCATGCAGATTACAGCAACTTCCTATGCCACACCTTCCATGCACCGCTGCCCATTTTCCAGGTCACAGCCCATCACTGTCTCCTGTTGCATGAGCAACAGCATCCCTTCCTCTGAACCTGGACCAGGCTCTGTCCCGTACAGCATGCAGCTGCCCCCAAATCCATCGTTGAACACTCCTTCTGCCACAGCAATGCAGCGAGCCTCTCGGGGCTTTCCTTTCAAAATATACCTCTCATACACGTGGTAACCACTACTGCCTGATGCCTAATGACCCAGAGGATGTGCAGCCCCACTGGCACCTGCGCTGGGGATGGTGCACCCTGGGGACCTTCAGTCACTTGGAGATGATTCCAAGCCTCACCAAATGGGTTTTCCCAGGCTTCTCACTGGCTCTAGAAAACCTCAGTTCTATTTTGTCCAGGATTTTGCTTTAAAAGTCAAAGTAAGGAGTGCTGGAAAGATGGTGGAGGGGTGGGAAGAGCTCAGCCTTGACATGGTGCCTCAAATATACCTGAGGCACGACGGTGTCTGGAAACACGTGAGCCTGGTCATGCACTAACGTCTGCTGCCGGCTCTGCTCCTCCACTGTGGCATGTGTAGCTCCAGCTGGTGTTAATAGGAGTCGCATGTGCATCTGGACAGAGGAATCACAGAGTCTAAACAATGCCTCAGCACATGGAAGCTCTCACTGCTTCTAGGCCTGTTTCTTCCTTGTGCACAACAGAGCAAAAAATCCTCCTGCTTGTTTTTGTCCTGGTGTTTTTCACAGATCTCAACGCAGTAGGCAGCTTCAGAGAAAAACACTGAAAAAGGGTTTCTGCTTAGATTGGACTGTGAACTAGTTGTCAGAGAGAATTATGCTGTAATCCTGAGAGATACAATAAAGCTGTCCTGTAGGTTAGGCCCTCGCCAGTTGGAGGAGATTCTTAATGCACATTTCACTCTGCGTGTGTCACATTTGCTAATTTTCCATGAATGATTCCTGACTTTCAATCGACCTTAGTCTTTAGGTTTATAAAACGTAGTTCCGCACTGAAATCTTTTGGCTGAAATAAAGTGGGAGACATCCTGAAAAATAAATTCAGTCAGGTTTTGCACAGGGTGGAGCATTCCCACCAAATGGTACATTTTGTGCTGCTTCTACTGAACAGGCAGATGTTCCTGCAGATAAGGTGCTAAGTTTGAAGAAATATGGATTCAGTTTGTACTTCTGAAAGGCCTTAGACTGAGCTTGTAAATGCTTTAGGACTCAATATTTCCCCTGTAAATACAGTCTTTATTTTTCCTGTTGTGTCTATTCAGCCTGTGATTTTCAAAAGGACTTAGGGGAATTGCTGTACAAGTCCCATGGAACAGTACGTCTGTTCTAGTTTCATTAAATGCCTCACTGAAGCCCTTTCCTGGGAGAGTAGATCATTCACTCT
>NW_009923449.1:46216-59610 GCF_000696875.1 Nestor notabilis
CCTGGTCCTATTTACACAAGCTGACAGACTACCTGATGGAGCCATTATTCTCTTTTCACATATAGTCTAAACTATTTCCTCTTGCTGGGCACTGAGCAGTTTTAAATCAAGATGTCTTAGTTCATGGAGGTTAGGAATAACCTTATAAAATGCCTTATTTCTTTCTTGCTCCTATGTAAATCTATTTTATTGAACAATTGGAAAATACAACACTTGGCTTGTGTGGATAACCCCCCACATGCTTCCAAATACAATAAACAGGTTGTGTTTTTATTTTAGAATAAGCTTTTCATGAAAGTCTGTTGTTCCCTGCATCCAGGCTGAGCTTTCAGACAGATTTTAGCCCTCCTGCCTCAAATCATACCCAAAAAACAGCCCTTGGCCAGCAACCACACACAAGAAGATATTTCAGGGCTGAAATTCAGGTCACTGCAAGGTGTTTTTGTGTGATCTTAAGCCTGAGAATGCAGGTTAGATGAGTGCCATAATCAATGGAAAAATCTCCAAGGGGTTTTAACAGTTCTCTGTTGCCTGCTCTGCCTTATGAAAGGAGGTGCCTGACCAGAAATTAATCCCTGAGGCCCCTATGCCTGTTCGTCTGCCATGCAGCCTCTCACCGCTCATCCCTGCCATCCCTCCCAAGTGTGTTCTGGCACACAGAGTTTGTTCTGGCTGGGAACTGGGTTTACAAAGATTAAAGAGACGTTGTGTGGTGGGCAGCGAGCCTCAGCAAGCCAGGAGATAAAGGCAGCATTGGAGGTGGTATGGGCACGGTGTGGACCAGGAGCACTGGGGGAATGGGCCAGCTGGGGACATGGGGGGAGGTTACACGTCCTGGATACATAAATAAACTAATGATAAATGCACCAACCTCCACACTTTGAGCAAGATGTGCTGGCCTGTTTGAAGCCCCCATCCCTTATACTGCAGCATCTGGTTCTCTCTAGGCCATGGTGTGGTACAGTGCAACCGTTATGCTCTGTAAAACTATTTGTCAACCGCCCAACAGCTATACAAACAAGGCAGGAAAACACCGCTTGAATATTTAAAATCATCAACAGGCTCCTTTAAACCACTGGCTAATGCCTCTGGTTGACATTTAATACTCTGCATTAAGACATAGTTAACTGAACCACCACCTCGCTTTTACAGTCAGGCAGTATCTTGCACTTATTGTTATTGTAAAAATTATTTTAACTTAAACTGTGCTCCTGCAGCACAGGACACACACAAAAAAAGGAAGGATTTACTGCTAAATACTACGTCATTCTTTATTTTGCTATTTAAGGAGCTAATTGAGTAATGTAATATTGAGAGCACAGACCCAAATTAAAGTTCCTATGTTACTGCCAACTCCAAGAGATTTAGTTTTGTGACTCAGGCAACATAATTGTGAAATTGGTTTAGAACTCATTACATTGGTTTATCTGTTTGTATGTTTAAATGCACACTTGAGGTTCATTGAATTTGCCTTAAAGACCCACAGGTTCATCTCAATTGCATATTGAAGTTTTTCAGTGTAATCTTACAGGCTGCAAGGCTACTTTTTACTACTGAGAGCAGAGATCCTCTCACAACTGTCTAAGATCTGGACTGCAAGTAAAATTAAAATGCAGCAAAACACAGTAAAATGAAGAGGACATGGGAACCCTTAATACAGACACGCTGTGGCTCTGCCCCATCTGGCCACCTGCCTACCCTGTTCACTCACAGTCTGCAGAGGATACAGGGTGAAAGGGATGTGCAAAGGATCTTCGATGCATCTAAGAGTATGGATTTAACTCAGTTTTTCTCCAAACCCAGAGATAAAAATGTGCAATTCGAAGCCATTAATTACAAGGATGAGGGTGACAATTCTGTATCGTGACTGGGTGCTTTTCATCAGATAGTCCCTGAGACTGTGTGCGGGTGCTGAGTGTTTTCAAATGTAAATCTGATCGCAGGCTGCCACCCATGTGGTAGATAAACAAGCCGTATTTTTAAACGCAGTGTGAAATGTGGGGGCTGACATGACCATTATCAGAGCCTCATGCATGAGTTATGAGACATCATAAAATATTTTCATATTGCAACAATGAAAACTGAAGCTGCTCTGTGGTAGGCTTTCTTGATCTGATCGCTCACCCGGCTCCCTTCTCTGGGTCTAGCAGGAGGGAGGAATGTTTCTCAAGAGCTGCTCTTCTGAATGCTGAGCTGTTTTCTCACAAACTTCTTACAAAGGAAAACAAAACAAAACAGAATGACTGATAAAGAACTGACTACTAAGACAATGCAGGTGACATGTTCAGAGATCTAGGGACGTTCTACTGTGCCCATGAAGCAGCTGAATGAGTCACCTTAATCAGGACAAAAGAGAGTTGTGTTGTGAGTGTAGAGACTTAGGTCACCTCCTTTTATTAAATAGTTCATTAATATATTTCAGTTTGAAAACCAGCATTCTGTGGGGTTCTTCAGACTAGTGGTGCATAGCTGGATGGATATAACAAATAGAGTCACCTCATCTCCTCCAAATAAACTATCTCCACCCAAATTTGAGACTGATCCTGTAAATTCCTAATGCCAAAAATTTCCTTTTCCTTTGATAGTGTCTTTCATCTTAATTTATTCTATTGCATTCATTATGTAAGTGATTATTCTTAGCCTTATTTGCATAGCCAGATTATATTTAACAGAATACCTGCCAGCTGAGTTTCTGTATGTTAGTGTTAGAGCCTGGGTGTATAGCTCTTAAGTGTTAGGTTTAATTCCTCCCACTGATACTGATTTCCTGAGTTAACTTGAACTAGTCATCTGTTTTTGCTGTGTTTCACTGCTGCCGTGGCAGTTATTCTGCAAATACAGGGGATGCAGATGTCTGAACTTCGTGAAATCCTCCTGTGAAAATCCCAGTCCGGGTCATTCCTCCTAGCGTATGTAAATGCTTCTTTTCATAAAGTGAAAAGTGGGGATAAGTGGGGAAGGAAAGCCCAGGGGAAACCCCACTGCTGCTGCAAGCAGCGGGGCTGAAATGCCCTGACCAACAAAGGAGAAGCAGGAGAGCAACGTCTGTACATGTGTCCCAGAGGCATTGTGCACTCTGGCCAGCAACGACCAGGCACCGGCTTGTGGACTTGGCTTGGATCCGACCAACTTGGAGCTGTGGAAGCGTGTGGCTGGGTCTGGAAGGGCTGGTGCAGACAAGCAGCAAGTCCAGCTCTGTGGTTTCTGGCACTGAAGAAATTACTTCAACGTCATGAACCCATGGGAAGAGCTGGACCTCAGAGGGTATTGCAGAGAATCTAATTTGTCTTCCTGTGATGGGCATGAGGTTCATTCCTCCCCTCACTCTATTTCTTGAAGAATATGATAAAAATGCATGTAAGCATTAAAATATTCCGAACTGTTTCAGCTGGCAGAATATCCTTCTCTTCTTGTCTGTGCAGTGTTTCACTTTGGGGACACACAGGCACACTGAATTCCTGTCTGTGGTGCTTTCGCATCGAGCTGATTCCAGTCAGCCTAATCACAAAGCTGGGCAAAGGGAAAACTGAATTTTCAAACTGATGACACATTTATACCAGAATTGTAACTTTATAATATTAATGTATCATTTAACTTACATGTATACTTTGGAATGTTTATAACTACTGTAAATCATAGGCGAGAGCAGCCAAGAGAGTGCCACACAACATTCCTAGTACAACTCATAAAATAAATACAACAATCGCAGGAGAACAACATTCCCTGTTTCAAAAGGGAAAATGTAGCTGCTCTGCTGCAGATGGGAAACATGCTCAGTTAAATCCTCACGAAGCCCAGGCACATGCAGAGGCAGTGGCATGGTCTTTTCTCTGTACTGCCCCAGGTGCTACTGCTGTGGTATTCAGCAGAGATTTCATAGGATAAAATGCCATTGAGCCAGGAGCAACAAAGTGCTGTGTCGCTGGGAAATGATACCAGACATTGGCTCGGCATCACTGTTCACCACAGTGTTACAGCCCAGATTTTGTGATGTGATTTCCCCCCAACCTGTGAGGTGACTGGGAAAAGCCATCCCCACGCAGCATGCAACTCTGACCTCTGTCCACCTTGTCCTGCAGGGTACCTTGGAAAGAATAAAACCTTCTGTTTCCTGACCCATAAAATTCCATGGCTGATTTCTGACCTATTAACCTCCAGTTTTTCTTTTAAGGTTTACAGTACTTTCATGACTTGACTGACCAGTGGACTGTAAAATACACATTTAAATGCATTCAACTCAGATAACAATCTCATCATTAAAACAGCCTCACTTTTCTTGAAGTTAATCACTCTTCAGTTCTCCTGGATTTATCAGCACACTTAGCAATACCTGGTTTTAATCCCTGAAGTTGGCAACGTAACATGACACAACGACCTTCAGTTCTTAAGACAGCAAAAAAAGATTGCAAATCTTACTGAAAATTCCCCTCAACTTCAGAGCCACATCTCCAGAAAAATCAAAACCCAGTGTGAATTCAGGTCATCTTCAAACATTAAAAATGAATCAACTTCTGAGATTCAGGTGAAAGGATGACTGTTTTTCTGGTTTTATTATTAATTAAAATCCAGTTGAGCAGCAAGCACAATGTGGTAACATTGCACAGGCAGCAAAATACCAAAATAACACTAAGGACAGGAGACTGTTTTAATGTACTTTCTGGTAAGTTATTTAACATGCTTTTGTTGGCAGGGCAGATGGTTTGGGGCTTTGGATCAGTCCTGGATTACTTAGAGCAGGCAGTAGGCAGTGCCTCTCACGTAATGGTTGTTCCCGAATACAGCTGAAAGCCAGTGTAATGGGACACTCAGTTCTGCTTCTCTTCTCCAACACTGACACCACAAGTATCCCAGCATGTCCTTAAGTCTGGAAGGAAAAAAGCCTCACCATTTCATTGCGTTTGCAGAAGCTGAACTGGGATCCTCATCTAACCAAGAGGTCCCAACTGCCCATATCTCCAGCAGGAAGGACAGGACCCAGAGCTCACCCCTGGGCTGCAAAAGCCAAATGAGTTATGTGGAAAGCAAAGCTGATGTCAGAAACGGGTTGGCAGAGCCCAGAGCAGGCAGGGTTTTGGCACTGCTGTCTGCCAAGGGCAGGTGGAGAAGAAGAGCCATGTACAACAGAATCAGCCCCTCCGTCTGCTTAATGTTGCTGCTCAGTAACTTCACCCTGGAAACCTTCTGGAAACAACCTAAAAAATATGTTTTCTTTTCTCCCCAGCTGGATTATTTCTTGTTATAGTCAACAATTGAATATTTTATTTTAATACGTTGCCTAATTTACAATGGGCTCTGTCCATCATACACAGAAATGCTCCTTTTTTGAGTCAAATATAATTGCACCCGTGTTCATACACTTTCTCTGTGCAAGCCTTGGCCTCTGCATTTCAGAAACGTGACCTTAAGAGGTGTTTATAGAAGGCTAAATATAAGTTTATCTGTTCTAGTCTTTCCATGAAAGATCTTTTTCCTTCAACAGATGGAGATTAAATACACGGAGCAATATTAGTTAACACTTAAGTTATGGCATGCTGCGAAAAGCGCCAGGAAATTCCGTTTTGAAGTTGACGTTCCAGTCCTAACTCCTGTTGACTTTATATTGCTTTTCTCCCTAAGGCATGAACTGAGGATAGGGTGTCACTTGAAGCTGAGTGACACTGCTTCAGACAGGCGTTTGGAGAGACACCTTGCATTAATCTCTTTAGGTGCACTCTGTGGGTTCGTTCATACCTCAACAGAGAGCAAAAGCAAGAATCCCACTGTTCTCAGCAGCCAGAACCTATCGAAAGCAGTATCTGTGAGTCCAGTATATTACCTCTGAGTTAAATGAAAGAAAATGAACCAAACTGGAGGGAATTTACGTCAGAGCAGCTGTTTGAGCGCATCTTCTGCTGGTCTTAACTCTCACACTTTGGGCTTTCCTGTTAGCATTTACAATAACATCATTGCATCATGGTCCTAGTGTTTAATATTCCCTCTTTCAAAATATGAAGTTGCAGCTGACTCCCTGTATCCTTCTGGGATAAACGCAGAAAAAGCTTTACTTAACAGCTGCTATATATTATTATTATTACCTATTACATCATATCTTATTACAGCTCTATTACAAGTTTCCCCTAAAATCTAATCACATTCTGAAATTGTTTACAGCGAAACTAGAAATGGGCTCGAGACAGAGAGTTCACATCCCAGCATGGGTCTGAACTTTCCTGCAGTTCAGGTTTATTCAGACACAGCATTTAACTCTCTTGCTCCTGAAAGACAGGAGCGATGGCAAAGTTTGGGTGTGCATCATGGTATCGCAGCTATGAATGTATGGCAGGGGCACCAGAGATGTGCCTGAAGCAGTTGGCTGATGAGACACGGTTTTGCTTTCTGTTGTGTCCTTGCTCTGAGACTGAAAAGCGGAGAGATAAGGAGTGAAATTCTGGACTCATATATGTGAACAGCAAAACTTGGTGTTAGCAGGGCCAGAATTTCACTCAAGCTGAAGAGACAGACGACAGACAGACAGACAGGTGCTAATCCATTAACTTGTTCGAGCTAAGCTAGACTAATTTCTTTAAAATGCAAGTGAACACTGACAGAAGTGTATCATCATACCCATTTTGGGTTGTTTATGGCACATGTCCAAGAGCCTGACATGGGAAAGGACATAGGATTTTGAGTGGTTTGAGGCTCCCAAGACACAGGGAAAAGCTGTTCTGTGCTCAGGTGCCTGCCTGAACCTCCAGGGAGCTAGGCCAGCCCCTCAGGAGCTTCCCCATGATGCCCAGACTTCTCTTGCCTTCACCTCCCATCCTTCATCCTTGTGCAGACTGTGAAACAGCCCCTTGGCAAGACAACAATGGTGTTGGTTCAGGGAAGCAGCCACACAGCTCCTCTTACAGGAGCAATTCCTGCCGCTGTGGGTAAATATCCACAGGATGGGTCACTTAGCAGAAGTGTACAATCACGAAGGTGGAATAAAACCAGTCCAGGTCACTAGCCTCATCCACACACTGACATTTCTATAGGTCTTTGCTTTACAGCTATGATATTAAGTAGTTTGGCTAACTTTTTAGAAATGTTACTATTTTCTCAACAAAATGTCAAGTAAGTTTTCAGGGGGGAATACTTCATAACTGAAGTATGTTTTCCTAAGGGCAATAAACCACTAAGAAATGTACTTTTTTCCCACCCAGCCTTTGAGCCAAAACTTTCACATGTTTTTCAAAGAAATAAAATTATAGGTGTTTTTCTGTAGTAGGGTGAAGTGCCACCTGGGTGGCAGTGGTAGAAAGCTGGGCAAACTTTATAAATCTAGAAGGGGGAGATTGTTTTGGCATGACTTAGGGTTACAGCCTGGGTTTCCTATGCATAATTTTAAAAGGAATTGCTCAAAGCATCAGGAAATTCTTGCCAGTACACTATACCCAGTGTACAGCTCTTACCTATTTAGACTCGTGGAATATTGCCATGGCTGAAGAGAAGACCTTTTCAGTGCAATGAACAGTGGAGTCAAGAGGCAGGCTTAATTATTTCTGTATCTATCTGACAAACCCCCACCCCAGGCACATGCTGCTTTAGAACTTGGAGTCAATTGAAAACACTGAGTTGATCAACATGGTTTAATTTGGTTCCTGTTATAGAGTCAAGGTGAGTTCCCATCGTCTGCTGGACATATGAAAGGCAGCACTGAACCAGTGTCTGGGACACCTCCAGTCTAATCTCAGCTCTGCAAAACCAACAGGAGAGTGTAGGGGATTTTTATAATTACTGGTGAATAGCTGAGAGGCTGGAAATGCACTTTTGTTTTGGTCATTTTAATCTCTGGCATCACAGTGCTCAAAATACAAGCAAATACTTTTTCTGACTGAAATAATAGATAAAATAAGTATCAGTTCTTCCACAATCACTTTACATAGGAGAGGAAAGATGAGGAAAGGGGAAGGACAAATAAACTTTTCCTAAAATGCCTATCAATCAGTGGTGGAAGACCACTAAGAGTTAAGAAATGCCTTGCTAGGCTGCCTGGCACCCTGACCGAGCAAGCCAGGACCTGAGTATTCCTTTAAATATTAAAACGCAGGCAACATAAAATCTCTCTCCTGGAAATAAACAGAAGGAAAACTAAAGTAAAGCTACAAAGGAAATCTCATTCTCTGGCCTGCTTTGTGTGCTGGCTTCCTATGTGTCGGGCTGAGGAAACTCTGAATCCTGTGGAAGAAATCCACGGAGAGGAAGCAACAGCCATCGCACAGTATAAAAGATGGGCCTGGTTTTAATCAGGGCTGACTCTTCACAAATAACAAATGGGAAGGAGAGGTTATAGTGGGGCATAAGGCTATGCCAATAAAGCCTTTTTTGAGGCAAAATAAGAAGGGCGTATTTCAATACGCCACAGTGGAGAAAGAGTGAAGGAACTAGTGTGTCTGGGATGTACAAACACTGCCTGACTCCAGGCTTACGCTGCCTGCCCTGCTCATGGTGAGCAGCAGGCTCCTCATTAGGAGCTCTTAGTAATCCTCATCGGAAAGGGAGTCGCTTTGACTATGTAACCGGACCAGATCTTAATTGAATTAGACATCTAGAATAAGACAGCGTGAAGGTCCACACTCCCCCGTCCCCTCCCCACCCTCTCAACATGCACATGCATCGCTTGCCCTGCAGCATCCTAGCATTTTTATAACTTTATTGGGGAAAAAATGGAATGTCAAATTAGTGCGAAATGTGTGAACAAGAGCAGCGTTTGGCTGTGCCTGCATCTGGGATGTGAGAGCCTTCCTCCTCGTGTGAAAGCCAGGGCCTCCTGCCTGAGTGGAAGGGGTGAAGGGTGCTGCTGTGAACGCAGAGAAGGTTTCCAAGGGATTTAAGTGTGATATGGATTCAGTGCACGGTTTCTAACAGTTGTCCTGCAGCCAGCATCTAACTTTTGCCCTTAAATTGTCATGGTCCTTTTACTGAAATTCTACTGTGTTCAGACTGGATAATTAGGCTGGAAATGGGGGGTGCTGGCAACAGAAGGCACATTTCAGAAGGAGATCTCAATCTGATGGCCATGAGGGGTTGGCACTAAATCATTTAGTGCTGCAGCACCAGGGCTAAATAATGATTCCAGCAAGTTGTATAAATGCCCTGGGTACCAGCTGATGGAAAAAAAGCATTCTACATGCCTGTAACAGATACTGGCAACACCTAGAGCAGAATCTTCCAAGACCACAATAAAATTTTCAGTGCTTACTGGATTTTTTTCAGCATAAAGCTGTGGTTTGTGTGGGTTGCCCCTTAGTGTCTTTCAAGTAACGAGCCTGCTGCTATGCAAACATTTGGGCAATGCAGTGGCCTGGGTGGATGCTGTCTTGATTTATAGTAAACCCTGGGAAGAACTCCTATAGCACCTGAAAGCAATCTTTCAGCAATTGAAGGAAGTACAGTTGACTTTTAATTCCCCAGCGTTCAGTAAGAAAGCAGGAAACCATTTTATACATACGTACGTGCGTGTGTGTATATATATATATATAGATATAGTAGGGCAGGGGAGTTATGAAACCAGAGATACATAAAATGCAAGCTATTAAAATGCACCTATTACTGACTACTAAATGGCAGGTGAGATCTTTTCTGGGTATTGTGGTATATTATTGGAAATTTATTTCACATTTTGCAACACTGGCTGCTCCATTAACTGATCTCACTAGGAAAAAATCATCTCATGAAATAAATATGACCCCATGGCGTGTGCTAGCCTTTCAAGGACTGAAATCAGTTCCTAGAGATCAAACAGTTTTCATGAGCTTGGAATTTTAAGGTCCACAGAGGGTGAATCTCAATGTCAATAATCTTAAATTGGGGTCAAAATTAGCATAGAATTTAAAAGGAAGATAATAAAAAAATTCCACATTTGCTTGATAAATTATCTGAAAGAAGTTGAATTCCCTGGGTATGCAGAGATTTTAATAAGGCAGATCACAGCATTTCCCCGGAAGGGATTATATGCCACACTAAGGCTTAGGTGGTTAAACAATAGGAAATGCATAAAACCAAGCAGGAAGTTAGTGATCATGCAACTTTATATGATCAGTTTAGTAACTTACGCTTGCCTTCAAACCACATACACCAATGAACGTGTTTTTCCCAAAGTGACTGAAAGTAAAGGAATCAGTTTCTCATAGTGCAATTGCTCTTTGCTGAAGTTGATTTGGAACAGATCTTTCTAAGTATAAATCTTTTATTAAAAAAGAAATCATTAAAAAATTATTAAATACAAGTTAGAACTCTTGCACTGAGGCAATGTTGCTTGTGATTTCCAGGACATCAGAGATCACCCTGGTCTCCTTGTCCTTGGTGACTCCAGTTTGCCAGAGCCCGAAGGCTTGACTCAGAGTGCAACAAACAACTACTCATGCAAAAAACTCACTTGTGTTGGATTGTTTCCTTCAAAGAAAATAACTTTTCCAAGTCTGGGTTTCATGATTCTTCACTCCTGAAGCAAACAATTTTCAGCAATAAAGGAAATGGAAACCAAGTTGGTCTGGAATATAATTTTCATCCCTAGAAGTGAAGGATGGACTTGGCCAAAAGAAAAAAGACTAAATCTGTCCTGAAGGTGGGAGGAAAGTGTGCAAGTGACACAAGCCAGTGCCTCACCTGCTCTCCAGCAGTGGCATGCATATGCTGCAGAGAGAAATCACAGATGTGCTGTGGACCCACTGTGCAGAAGGTGGGTTCCCAGAGCCCTTGAGGACACATCTGAGCGTGTGTTTTAGTGCAGCTGAACCAAACCATATCCTCAGTCTGAGAAACTGCACAATACTCATTCCTATCATTAATCTTTCTCTGCATCTTGTGTCTTAAGTGGTTTCTGAGGAGGTTTGGGTTGTTTGGTTTTTTTTCCAAAGAATACAACTTTGCACAGCGTGAAGGAAAACGTTCATCCAGCAACACCAGTAACTGTGATAGTGGCTCATACAACTCCAACACTTCCAGCCTCTACCTGCCGCTATACAGACAAAAGTGATGGTTCCTTGGAGGCAGTGGCTCCCCACAGTGTTACAAGTGCTTCTCTTCATGCTGGCTGAGAAATCTGGTGTTTGGTCTCTGAGACCCTGGTATCAAATTCAGTCTCTGAGGTTTTGTGAGCTCAGGTGGCCAGCCCACATTTGAGCCCAGGCCCCCTACATGGAGAGCTAACTGGGGTTTGCAAGAGGGAGAGCAAGGAAATGTAAGTGCAGGGGAGGAGCCCCATGGCATTACCCTTTTGCTCACCCAGGACCAAGACATGCCACTCACAGATCTGAGGAATCCCTGCAGTACTAGCAGTGGTTCAGTTAAGGTTCTGTTAAAGGAGGTAGACTATTTACTTTTACTGTTTACACTTGAAGGATTTATCTGAAAAGAAAATAAACTGAAACAAAAACCATGAAAACCAACTGATCTCTATACCCTGAATAAAAAAATCCCCACTCTGCTGCTTCCCTCTGTGAAACACGACATGTGGCCTGGTCATTTGATTTTCCATCCAAAAACCCTGTCCTCAAGTTCTATTTTCTTAGGCACACTTACATTTAATTAAAAGGAAACTATCAGACATAAAAGTAACCCTCTTAGATAGGCCTGCTCATGATTTCTCCATTACAATTTCCTCCAGGATTCCGCCCTGAACTGAGGCCCGGTGTGATGCAACACCACTTTCAGCACAGAAGATAGGGTAATGCTGGCTTGACAAGTGAAAGTAATGATTGCATTCCATTAATTTTGAGTCATGTGCCCAGCCCATGGAAGCAGAGAGAACCTTGTGAAAAACAAACTCACTACATTGTACTGTAATATTATTCTTGGCTGGAGTTTCAGGCAGCCTGCTGGGGTCCTCCTGAACGGCCGAGCTCCGCAGCAGTTCCTCCGCTAGCATTGGTAGAGCAGCTGCTGCCTTCCGAGAGAGAACTAGAGGCTCAGTCTTCAGCCGGGACTATCATAAGGACAGCAAGGGCCTCCTTGGGATCTTTAAATGCAAGCATAATTTGGGAGGGCGGTGGCTTTCAACACTTTTGAGTGTTGAGCTCCAATTACATATTTACTTGCAATTGCTAAGTAACTGTTTTGAGCATCGCCTGTGCAAAACTGAAATCCTGGAGCATGTCATACGAATGGCTGTGGCAGCAAAGGGACTTTGCTCCTCCTGAGAACAAAGCGACGTCCATAAAGGACCTGAGAGAACCACATGAAATCTTCTGCACCGCAGCATTCAGCTGAAACCTTGTGGTAGCATCTTTCCAGTCGTAAAAAGGAATGGCTCAGTGTGACTCAGAGCACAAACACTGCCCATCCCAAATGCTGTATTAGAATTTTGAGTGTGAGTCAGCCCAGTTCCCTCTGGGAAATACAATTACTGCCAGCGATCATCTGCTAAGCAAGGCTGTGCTCAGGGATCACATCCATGGTTTTCTCCCATGGGAACCCATGCTGGAGACACCGAGGAACGGCGCTGAACTGGCATCATGTCTGTAAGTCCATGACTCATGGCGGTGGCTGTCTTGCAATAATGACTTCAGCAAACCATGGAGCATTGATGTGGATCTCTAGACTTCAGGAGAATGGTATAAAGCTGAGCTTCCCTGGCTTGTCCATAGGCTGACCTCGTATCATGATGGAAAGGTGGTTTGACCCCTTCTTCTTCAAGTAAGGACAGTGGCAAAGCACTGAGGAGACAACAACTAACAGATAAGCCTTTTGCAATATTACAGCAAGGAGCAGACAACATGTCCATAGCCTGCAGGCCAGGGAAACAGTCCCTGTCCCAGTCCCCACTCTTTTCGGTCTTTTCCTGACAGACAGAACTGGGCTGGGCCTCTGTATTAACTGACTTCACTCACTTTGGTAAACAAAGTAAATCTTTTGCCCCAGCTGTACAATGGCTTGCACTTAGCAGTTCTCTGAGTCCCTTCCATACATGCTGCTGGGTTGAGGAGACACAAGCCTTGTCCCTCTTGGTGGGACACAACCTGCAACAGTGGCTTCTCCAGGGCCACCCAGGAGCTTCCACACTAACTTCTTCACTACCAATGTCGACAGAGCGCTTCCCACCCCACCTCTTTTCCTTATCACCCATTTTCCATCTCTCTCTGATAGATAATCTAAGTATGTAAGCGCTGTCTTTTCTCAGGTATCTGTCTGGGGCATCACAAAACCTTCCCTGCAGCGAACAGAGGTGCTTTGACCCAGTTCAGGCAGTGGCTGTTTGCATTCTTCAGGCAGCTGGCATCCTCTGCTCCTGGCTCTGCTCCTGAAGAGCCTTCTGCTATCAGGCTGCTCATTCTGTGTGGGAAAAGAAACGAGGAGACCTGCGGCAGAGATAAAATTAACTGCAGAGGCAATCCGAAAAGCGCTTCCCTGAGCGCAAGGACAAAGCAAGGATT
>NW_009923449.1:59641-63788 GCF_000696875.1 Nestor notabilis
CTGTGGAAGACAGCAGAGTGATAAACACCTCCATGTGCCCCAGAGCATCCTCCTCACACGTGCCCCCACTCTGACCTTCTGGGACAAGCAGAGGGGCCGAGGAGGAGCTCCAGTTCCTTAGCACTGTCACGGCTTTGCCATCATGCTGCCAGTGCTGGGCACTTGGCACCTTTGCTTGGAGGTTTCTCAAGGCACCAAAAAGGAAGCACTGACCTGGGGATGTGGGAGGCTTGGAAGGGATCCTGCTGACATTGGTCTTCAGTGAAAAATTTTCAGTTAGGAGTATTTTTTTTAAGGAGGAAAGTTCTCAACAGTCTCCAACCTTTTTGAAAACTAAAGCTTTTTAGTCTTGTTTCTCCATTTTTTGAATACCTTCCGTGGAATCACTGGTGTTTCTGTGATTCTGGCTGCTTTTATCTGCTTGTCCTTGGAAGAAGAAGAAACAGAAGGACAACTTCCAGAAAGACAGCTTCCCTCTGGTGACCACAGGATCTTTTTGCTTTCGATGTCCCAAAACAGGCTTTGCACTTCTGACTGCAGAAGATGCTATGTTTGCATGCTGGTTCAGACCCTCTTCCTCAGGAGAAGCTGAAGCACCACAGCAAAGGCAATTCAGTGCACATGGGAGTCAGGATGCACAGCCAAACAGTCTCTGTTGTCTTTTGTAAATAAACCTCCCATGCACCAGGGCAAATGATACAAAAGTCAACCTAATTTCTTGTCTTTTCAGCTGAACAGCTCAAAGAAAATTTCACATCTGGATGAGTAAAATTGCACATGTTGTGACCCACTTCGCAGCCAAGAATCTGAAGCTGAAGATGACAAACCACATGGAAGACTAAAGCCTGGCTCTTCCCATCCATGTGCTAACCCTGGAGCTGACAACAACCATCCCAATAGCACAGCCCTGACTGGAAATTTAACATTATAGTAGCTCACTAATAGTAGGGAGCAAGCTAGTCTTCTGGGTGTGAAAATATGGGTAATAAATACTAATGGATCAAGGCTCTGAAAACAGCCAGGGTAAACAAGTCAGAAACATTTTGCAGAATCTCATTGATTAAAGTGAAATCATTGATTAAAGTGAAAAATAGTCGATAGCAGTAGCTCTGCCTTTAGCGTTTCATTTTAGTCACATCAAAAGGTTTCATTTTGGTAAGAAAAAGCAGCTTTATATTAAGACTCTCAGCTGGATTAGCTCTGATTTATGTTACACATCAATCCTAGAATAGGTGGTTTGGTTTGGGTTTTTTTTTTAGGAAGAACTGCAGTTTTCAATTCGCTGAGAGAGATTTCACTTCTTGACCCAGGACTTTGCAAGCTCCTGCTTTGTCCAGGGAGGAACCAGGACAGCATTTACACTGGTAATTACAGACATGGGACACCTGGGGCTGCAGCAGGGATTTGCTGAATGTGCTGATGGATTTGGGAGGCATTTCCCCAAATGTGGTGCAAAGCGCTGTGGAGAACAAACCTGGGAACAAGCGTGATGGAGTGACTGCCTGTTCTCTGAGGAGTCCATGTAAATCTCTGCAGCCTTTATAACCACTGACCCAGACGGTGCCCAGCTCTAATTAAGGCCTTAGAAGACTTTGGGAGGCATACAATGCAATGTCCCTTAATGGCTCCTGCAGTGAAACCCCACTGCTGTCTTCCCAGCCTCCCACACTCAACCACCCACTGAAGTCAATAGGAATTTAGTGTGCAGTGGTCTTGTAAGATCGAGGCTAATATGGATTTTGATCCATCCTGGTCCCAGTTTTCAGGATGGAGGAGTCCATCATCCACCTAAAGGCACTAGCTCACTGCCTGCACTGTTGAACACACACGTATGAGGCAGCACTTTGCTTTGAAATGTTCATAGATGTACCCACAGAGATATGCTGCTGACTCTTTTATGGGATATAATCATATGATATTCTTGTGCAGTTGTAATCAATTGCAATAAAACTCTGTGTACTGGCAAGACAAACTATTTTGCAACAGGCTGTGAGAAACAAATTTTAGAATGACACAGATTTTACCAAAAGGCTTGTGCTTGCTAAGTCTTGCAGAGATAAATGAATGTTTATTAAAAGGCTCCACACTTTAAAACTTACCAGTTCAACAGCTTCCTTGGTGCAAAATGCCATGTTATGTTCATTAGAAGATAGTTTCCTGGGATCACTCATCCAGGGATTGGGCATTTGATGCAAATCTTTGACTACAACAGACTGTCTTTTAAGAGTTCTTCCTCTTGTGTATTGAGCTTGATAACACAGCTAATAAAGGCCAGATGGCTGCAGGCTCCTTCTCATACCCATAGTATTGATGGGAACATTCTGGAGGGAGTGGATTCTGCCTGAGTCTTTGCCTTTTGCATGATATGATGATAACCACATTTCAGCCTTTGCACTGTTTGGTCCTAACTCAATTCAAATGTTTCCTGGATTTTAGCAAACGAGTGAAGTGCAGCTCAAAAGAAAATATATCCAGCCCTTATTAGAAAAGGTTGTACTCATCACAAATCATCTAAATACCTCATTTCTGACAGGGGGGAAATCCTTTTATTACTGAGTCTGTTTGGAAAGATTTTGAATAGTTCACTATAAAATTGCATTAATCTCTGCCAGAACATATAAAAACCAGCCAAAGCCCGAAACCCGTCCCCATTCAAGTCCATGGGATTTGGCATAAAATGCCAGAACTACTGGGCAGAGTACTTGAATCTGGAATAAAGTAGTAGATCTTATCTGCTAATGGAACCCACTGAAGTGCACTCCCCAACACAGCAGAGGCCTTGCAGTTAGGTTCTAACTACACTAATTAAGAAGACTGATTAATGCCAAGATATAATTCTCTGGAATGCTGCAGGTATCACAGATACTGCACGATAGCACAGGCTATTGCATGGGATTAGATGCTGTCTCTATTGGTAAATTCCTCCTGGTTAACAATCTCATCTTATATATTTAGTTTTTAGTAATTTAGTTTTAATTTAGTTTCAGTAGTCTTCATTCTGAAGCCAGCTCTGTTTAAAGCTGCAAGAAAAAAGTAATGAATCTAACAGGACTCACTTTTGTGACATGCACTGCAGGCTATCTCATCACATGCAGACCTGGTCATATTTTTGTTATGAGAAGCTGATTTATTTTCACCAAGTATCCCTACTAGTTTTCCTGAATTCTCTATTTCTTCAGCTAGGCGAGACCCACTGCCTGTCTCTCTGGCTTTGTGCTCTCTAACACTGCTGGCTGCAAACCCTTTATATGTTGACGTGATGATTTGAACATTTGACATTTAGATGTAGCTGGCATTTGTTTTGTTGCCTTGCAACCATCTGGTTCCAGAAGAAGCTCATAAACTGATCCTGAACCAGCAGACAGCAAACAGATAGAGCTGTAGGACTCTGACAGCACGTTCATCACACTTCCGTGATAGCTGACACAAATACTGCACTGCACTGTCTTCTCCTATCTCTGTCATACAGACCAGGCAGGACTGCATTTTAAAAAGAGGATTTGATTCTCCGCAGCACTGGGAGCTTACAGTTTGCACTGGTTTTGGCACATCTCGTGTTAAGGCTCTGTTAGCTCATGAAAGCTCTGAACCAGCGTGTGCAAATGGGTCCCTGCATGTGGCATGTGGTAACAAGTCACCCTGCCAACCCAAGCGAGAGGGGACAAGTCTGAAGCCCAGATTTTGAGCTGCATTTTCCAAAACTTTGGAAATACCAGGGAGCAGATTTCAAGTCAGAGTCTTTCATGATTGTGTGTGAAAAGAATATTGATTCTGGTGGTGTTTTTCAGAATATTCTCACTACAAAACTACATTCTGTTTTGCTGGGTAGATTAACTGATACACGAATAGAAAGTTCTAGGAACAAAGTGTGTTCTTGAAAAGAGAGCAAGTGAAGTGCAGTTGCATTTTTCTTGGTTGTGATTTATTTAGGACAGTGGATCCCCATCATTCCACTTGTTTGTCCTTTCCTTTTATTTCCAGTTCCTAAATCCCTGATACTGGTCTTACGTCCATGAAGCAAAGAGATCACTTTTCTCAACAAATAGGAGAACTGAAAAATGCAGGCAGAACAGGTTATTAAATGCTCAGAACGCTGTTTGTGTGGCAACATATGGGTGGGCTTGTGATCAAGGGGTGGACTTAACAA
>NW_009923450.1:0-16144 GCF_000696875.1 Nestor notabilis
TATATTTATAAAAATATATATTAAAAAAAATCCAAACAAAACCCCAACAAAACAAACAACCCCCACTACTGCCACCACGGTGTGGTGTGTGTCCTCTGCAAAGGGCCTTAATCAACAACACAGAGCCAGCAGCCGTATCCTGTGCCGAGAGGCCGTGGTGGAGCTGGCATGGGGCGACACCGCTCAGCCCCCAGGGAGCCCTGCACTGCTGGGGGTTGGCAGTGCCGATGCTGCGGCTCCACATAGGAGCTGCTGGGAGCCTGTGAATGAGCAAAGGGAGCTGGTTTGGTCCCACAGAAGGCAGTCATAAGCGGAATTGCTTTTTATTTTATTTTTTTATTGCACAGTACCCAAGGACCCTAAATGGAAATTAGATTCCTGTGAAACACTAACCCAGTGCATGCACACAGCACAAAGACAGCTCACAGCATGAGCTGAAATTGTACCCAACAGGTGATTAAAGGGACAGATGAAGAGTTAGGGGACTGCTCATTTCCTTCCCTAAATTAGTACAGCAGAGAGTAAGCTGAAGTGTATCCCCAGTGGTTGAGATGAATTACATCCAGCAGTACTCTCTGAAAGCTAGAGAGAAACAAACGCTTCCAACAGACTCTGGCAGATGCTTCTGGAACGTGTCAAGATTGAGAAGGCCACAGCCAGCTAAATCCCTGCCAACAAGCATGTTACTTGACAAAATTGTAACATTTTAAAAGATCAAAAATGAGACTAACTGTAGGGTTTACCATAAATTAATAAGATTTACTGGAGTTTAATCTATTTCTTCTTTTGGTGGATTATATAGGGTGTATCTCACCAGTAGATCCTCTGCTAGCTGAGGGCACTTTAGTTATTAGTTGAGATCACATGTTAGGAGCCATTAAGTGAATTGCTTTGTACAGCCTTTCCCTGAATGCCAGGGCAAATGCAGTATTTCATACCCTTAGCTAATTTCATGCTGTAATTTAATTTCTGAAACATACTTTTAATTGAATCTTTAAAGACAAAAAGAAACTGCTGAGTCCTTCAGTATTGAAGAAGAGATTGTTTAAAAATGTAGCCCATCTAGAGAATAATCTCCCATAATTAAACGTGAAGTTTGTTTTTCTTTTCTGCATGCAGCTATGGAGAAGCAAATTCCTACTGTCTGCAGAAAGCTCAGGGCTGAAAGAGAGGTATTGGTGCACATGAGAAGTTATTTATCTTAATCTGAGTTTTGTAACTCTGACATGAGACAGTCCTGCTGCCTTCCACAATGTGCAAGTCTGAATGAGTAAACAAAGAAAGGCTAATTAAAAAATTAGTCTGCTAACACCAAAATCACATTAGTAGGAGCTCTTGAATAGTGGCCTCATTTTTATAATTTTGGGTAATGAGGTGAACTTGAGAGATATGTCAGCAATTTTGTCATAAACAAAACTGAGTAGCGCAACAAAATTGGTTATTTGCATCTTGAAGCTGCATCCAAGCTTTTTGTGGTTTGATTTTGATATTCATCTCCTATAAGCAGAGGGATTCAAGGCCGTTTCACTAAAATTCCATATAATCCTTTATGCAGTTTTGTTATGGGAGAAACATCTTGATTGGATCAGTAGTGATGCAGGTCTTCAATTTTATGGGCATCTAATTAAAAATAATAACAATCAACATTAAATGGACTCTAATGTATAGGAAATCCTGGAGTATCACTTTATGTTTTAGTATTCTGATTCCTGTAAATCAGCAAGTGATTTTCAATGGAGATTTTCCCTTTTATTGCTATTGGAGAAAAACCTGTGATACACAGTAGAAGTGAGATGTGTATGGTGACCTGAAGAATTTGAGTAAGAAGCATAAGGTTAACAAAGAGAAGGATCTGAAATTAACCCATGAAGCACCAGCACAGTATCTTCTAATAAAAGGAAAGAACAAAAGCAACATCTTGTTCTTTACATGCTGGGAGAGCTCTGCATTTACAGATGCCCTGAGTTGGTAGTAATTACAGGCACGAATGGTGCTGTAGGTGTTGAGACCAGTGCCTTTTAAGTGATTGGAAGAGATTCGAAGTGGGTGTAGGGGTGGGGGAATCCATTTGGCTTTAGTTCAAATTTAATTTTTATTTGGTTTTCTTGCTGGAAGGAAGCACTGAGAGAATCAATTGTCTTTTCAATACAGGTTATCCCTTTTCAAGCACTTGTGCAAAAAGCATGGAGACAAAGGTCTACCCTTTATTAAGAATTCCAATTGCATTGAATTGAACGAAACTGCCTGCATTTAGGTTACTGCTCAGAGGCTCGGGTGCTCACTCTGCATGGTTAGGAGCATGGTAGTTTTTTGCTCAAAGGTTGCTTGTTCAGTAGTATCTGAAATTATTTCAGGACTTTTATGTCTTTTTCCCTTGGAGCAGAGGCACACATGAAAATCACCTGAACGTGTATTAAATGCTAAAGGTCAAGGTATACCAAGGGTCTTTGAGCATTTAGTGTTAGATGCTGGCACCATGGAGAGGTTCCTAGAAGCACAGGAGCGGTGGTGCCTTGCTGGAACTGACCTTAGTCATGTAAAACAGAAACAGAATCATCTCTATAAACCTGGCTTTAGGTTGCAAGTAGCTCCAGCCATATTCCATCACTGAGGAATGGCAGCCCATATGATGCAGGTCTTCATCAGCCTGTTGTATTAGCAAGCTGCTTCATTTAGGTAACAGATGTTAAAACTCTGATGATGGGTTTTCTACCTCAGTGTCAGGAACATCTTTCACAGGAATCACGTGTGTTGACTATCAGCCTGTGGATTGCCATGTTAAAAAAAGCAGTTACTGAATTTTAGAGTTGGTTTGGTTTGGGTTTTGTTATTTTATTGAAACAGTTGTCCCCCATTCTTCTTTTTACCAGTTATATCTGTGTTTAGAGGACTGAAGCAGAAATACAATTTACTGTGTATCTAAATGAAAAGGTTACTGAAATTCATGTGCTGCAACACATGCCAAATATGCAGCTGCTTTCAAAGGCTGAACTGATCATGTTTGTGCTACACGGCTATTGTTTTGAGATTAAAAAAATTTAATGGGCATATCACAAAACCATTTGAGAGATAATTTAGACGATTTCAGCTTTACATCCAAACTGTTAGGCTAAGCAAAGTGCAGCTTTTTTTCCTAGGCAATCATATTCCTGCATTGTTACTCTGAATTCGGCTATGTCTGTGATGAAGCAGATCAAGAACTGCGTATGTACTTGCCATGGCAACCCCTGTATCACATGTCACGCGCGCTAGTTGAGCCAAGGAGCTTCATGGCTTATTAAACAGGCCTGCACAGACCCAGACACACACCATTTTGCCATGTGACTGCTCTGGCCCTGGCAGCTTTTTAAAGGGAAACAGTATTTGAGCATCGTAGTATTTTCATCAGCATCAACTTGTCTGAGTTCCTTCCTCTCCTCTTAGATGCTGTGTGGAGTTTTTAAAAACAAAAATCATAGAATTGTGGGTGACTGTGGACAAAACTCTATAAGAGTGTTTTTTCTGTCTGTCATTTGAAAAAAAAATGAGGTGCAAAGGTAAAGTAGTGGGTTTAATTTATTTATTTATTAATTAGAAATTAAGGGCTTCTTTGCAGTTGAGTGAACAATATTCTGCTTTTCTGGACACTTTTTCTGCTCTCACTTCCTGTGGGTTTTTACTAGATTTTGGCAGAGTAAGGGGGAAAAAAAAACCAAACCACAGTCCTGGGTCATTCCACTATCAACAAAACATTCCCAAAACATTTGCCTGAAAAAACCTTTGCTCCTTGCTGTTTAACACAATTCCTCTTGGACATGATGATGATGATGACGACGACAGTGATCTCTAGCCCCTCACCCAGCAAGATGTAGCCTGATGCAAGTTTTTCCTGACTCTTTGTTTAAGAGAAGTTACATGTGGCACTTGAGGAGCTGCTGGAAAACTGATTCCTTACCAAAACATCACATAATGGAAAAGAATCCCTTTCCTGTTTGCATTTCCCCTGTCAGATGACTGACTGAAGTGGCATGGGTTTTCTTTATCACCTAGTTGGAACCTGAGGTTTTTGTGGCAAGTACATCATTTGAGCCCAGATACATTGCCAGGTGCCAGACTGAAATGGAGAACAACACTCTGCACAGCAACAATACATTTTGGAAAGACTGTATTAGTCTTAATTAGTAATTGCCCCAAAAAACCCAGAAGTTATTTAGTCTCCTGTCTGCTGTGTAGATGCAATTTACCAAGAGTTACAGAGAAACCAAATCCCAGGTCTCTGTGTTGAAATGAATAGTGATTTATAGTGTTGCTTTTGAACTTAAGGAAAATCTGTTTTCAATCCAGTTCCAGCCTGTCATTTTCATCTTAATTTCTGAAGTAATCAGTCAAGGTGCAAATACTTAAAATTGACACTATTCAGCAAATAGACTGCTGGGTCCTTGTGTTCTGTTTCAAGTAAGTTTATTGTTTGCTTACCATTTTGGAGATGATCCACAGTAAGGGAACAATAACCTGCTTTGGGAATTAATTTGGAGAGGTACTTGTAAATAAACTGACCATTAACAAAGTAGCAGAATTATGTTTGTTGTTAGGGGCACAGGTAAGAAAAGTGCTCTCTTCTGAAGCGTGCATCCATACAGGTCTGCTAGCGATTGTACAAAGATTCTAATGCAAAATCAGCATTTGAGCAGGGAGACATTTTACGGTGGTGTGTACTAAAAAATCTTTTGGCAGAATAAGGTATTTTAGGTTCCTGTTTTGATTGTATTTTATGACAGTACTGGTTGTTCAGCCTATTTAACTACTTTGTTCTTAATAACTTTTCTGATGCTGTTAAGCAGGAAAGAGAACTTAGACATCATTTCTTTCCTAGGAAGACACTGAACAAAAACCTTCCCCACTCCACTGAAATGTAGTGAAGATTTTGACAACTGCTTCTGGCAGTCTGCTACTGCTGTCTTGTGCTTGGTCTGCAGGAGTGGAGCAGTGGCAGCAGTATTTCCCCTTTCGTGTGCAGGCAAAGAACCAGCTTTCCAGAATTCCTTCATACCTACAAGTGGGATTGCATTTTCAAGAGATTACCAAAATCAAATGTTTTCTGACAAAACCTGGCCCAAACCTCTCTTCTAGACCAGAATTTCAAATTTCATTTCTTCAGTTAAGTATCAGGAGTTTTCCTGTCTAAAGGTCTGTATTTAAGCCACAGGCTTCTATATTATGTTTGTTTGCAGTTGTGGCTGTGGAAAAGGCTATTTAGGCTCATGACAAAATATTTTGACTAGCTTCTTCCTACTTAGTCATTTGTTTGTCCTCAGTATATGTTTATTGTGAATTGTCTTCCCAAGAGATTATAAACAAGATGGTAGCTTTCACTAACTGATCTTTGCTGTCATTTAATGATGGGCTAATCCAAGAGGTTCAAAGGGGTTTGTCTAAAATTTGTGGAAATAATGCCATTACCAGAATACATCAGAAAAAAAAAAAAAAGCCCAGTAACTTCATTGCAAGACAGTTAAGGTTGCTAAGAGACAGAATATAATTATCTGCCAATTTGTTTACCATTCCCAAACACTCAGAAGGGCGAGAGCTGTGGACTGCCCTGAATTCTATGCTATGTGCAAAATAAACAGAATGCATTTTGTTGTCATATGCAGTTTTAAGAAGGGCATACAAAAATGACACAAGACCTTTAAGTTTGACCTGTGTTTTTTTTCTAAATGTATAATTTCAATTATTTTCATTTCCCTCTCACTCCTGAACCCTACATACATTGCACGGATTTCAGCTGGTAATACAGAAAATGTGAAAAAATGAGTGTGTAGACATCCAATTTTTCTAGTGAAAGACAGCTGCGCTTCCCTGGAAATGATATGTTCTTACGTGAATAGAAGCAGTGTTCAGTGCTCCTGTATTATGATTCCATTATTGAAGTATGCTGATGTTAATTTAAACTTGACCGCCCTGAGTCATTGACTTGTTTTATATTTATTTTTTTTTCTGAAATATTTTGTGTTGTGCTTGCACTTTGCGATAAATACCACAGTTTATTTTGGGTGTAAACTGAGTTTGTGCCACAATGAAGTTTACATTTCTTTGTGTCACCGTAGCTATTTTGCAGACAGTATAAAATTTGTGCCATACTAAGCTATCCGTTTTCTTGGGTTTAAGGGCATGCATATGGTAACTGCATCTGGTAACTGCATCTGGTTAGTACAGGCAGTAAAAAGAACGCTAACACCTTCCACTGCTTTTTCTTTAATAGAAATAAAGATTCACTTTTAGCTAATGTGAAACACAACTTGTAAAACTGAAGAACTTGCCACAATACTGAAGGAATATGCACTTCTGGCTAGCCTAATAGTAAGCTCAAATCTGCATTGGTATTCGGTTAGTAGCTCTGATGTGATAGTGTTAAAGTATGTCCATACAGATGTGTCACTTTTGTGGGATGTTGCTCTGGGAAGGCTAGGGTGGAGGGTTGTCCTGGAGTGTGATCTTTGGCCTTTGCACCTTGCCCCAGTGAGGGCTGTGAACCTTCCATTCACTGAAGTTCATCAGGACAGAAAAAAGTAGATGTTTTCACCAAGAAAATTGTTTCCCTAGAAAATTGTCCTGGGATAACTGCTAAGCCGTGCTTTTGTGTATGCAGGTAACCTCTCACCTTCTATCTACCTCTTCAGGGAAGTTTGACAGTATTTTAGGGAGATGGTATCAGACCCTTAGCGTCACTGTAGCTCATTCTCTGATCCTTGTGGCTAGAAAATGAGTCTTGGTTAAGTTTTGATGAAACACATTGTTTGAAGGCTTTGTCAGAAATGACCTAGCTGCAGGCAAATTGGCCTCTTTCACAGATGATCATTCTTTTAACTTCCACTGGCAGCAATCAAACAGTGGAAGTCAGCATTGGGTAGCAAAGGATTAAGTTCCAGTTGTCCTGCTGACTGCTCTGGAAGGCTGTCTTCTAGGCCACAGGAGCTCAGCAAGCGCTTTTTGGTGGTGGCTTCTTTTCTCTTTGGGGTCCCAGTGATCCAGTGTGGCTCCCATGTGTAACGTAGACAAAATGGCATGCTGCCTTACGGAAAGGAGCTGAGTCTCTGCCAGTGAAGTCTAGGGGGGAAAAGCTTTATTGCTGAGTGATCTATTATAACTGCAACAACCACCACCCATACGCTGTGTCTCAATGCAGAAAACATTTTGTGTGTGTATATGTGTGTCGAATTGTTTTCTACTCGACACAAAACAGGTAGTCAGGGAAAAAATAGTCATTTAAATAGTATTTCTTTACACATTCCAGCTTCTAGATGCACAATTGTCAAGATGAAAAAGAATTAAATCTGAAACTTTAGCCCTTTGTGCAGCAGTCTCCATTTCCTAACTTTTTTCTCTTTTTCATTTTTCAAAATCACTTTGGGGTGTTCTTTGAGAGCAAATGAAATGCAGTGACAAAAAGCAGAAAGGGAGGTTGGTTATTTTCAACCTTTTTTTGCCCTTTCATGCAAATAAGGGGAAGGAAAAAGCTTTTTTGGAGTCCTTTTCTTTAATGGCAAGGTCATCAGAACTGTAAATTTATTGTAGGCCTCATTTTATGAAGTGCTTTTTAAAAGACTGGGATAAATACTGCAGCCGTGGTATTGACGCTCTGAATAAGGCGATGCTATGTGTACCTTGCTGTTTCTTTGGCATACTGCTTTTCCTACACAATTTCCAATTTTGCTGTCTGTAGTCGCCAACTCTCCACCTTCATGTTGCAATATGGAGAGTGTATAAGTCAAATCTAAAAATGGAGCTAAAATGTCTTTGATACTGAAATTCTTGGAATCACTCTTGCAGAAGGGTCTTTCCCTTTGCATATTTTCTGTTTTGAGATACTGGTGATAATCCTGCCTCTTCTAACTTTATTATGAAGTCCAGCCATTTTAGTTGATACTTACTTGCAAAAGAGACCTTAACTTTTATTTTAGTATATGTCTGTTTTTATTTAATTAAAGAATGTGGGTAATTGTTCCATGCACACTAACAATTAGCTTACAGATATTTGTGTTACACTACAATGGTCTAGGTCATGAGATAATGCATAATTTAAGGAGTGTTTTCTTCTAGCACGTCCCCTAGTGCTGTACACAGATAATGCTAAACCTCCTACTGCAATGTCAATTCCATGTTTAAATGGCATATAGTACATCTGTCTTAGTTAAACGATATTTTGCTATTACTCATTGGTATAATTTTAAAAAAAAAATCTTTTATCCTTCCGTATATTCATTTATACCATGATATTTTGCATTAAGACAGACCAGAATGCTTTTGCTTTTGGTGGAAAAAGCTGTCAGCATACCTGAAGGCCCTTAATGTGCTCACCACATTTATTGTACTTTTTTGGTACTTAATTGTGTCTGGTTTCACAAAGTTGCACTAACCTGCCTCAAGCATTTCTGTGGCTTGTGGTCAAACTGCACGTGATCTGTAGAGGTGCTTTCCTGAGCTCAAGCTTTCATGCATACTGAGTCTGACACTCATTCTTCTGAGCACGTGAAGTTTTTCTGGGCAAAGCAACCGTTGGCTGCTCAATACTTGGATTTGCTGCTTATGCAGTAGCTGCTTTGTATATAAATAGTGTTGGGGTGCCTCTTTCTCCCTGAGCCACCAAGGACAGAGGCCGGGGGACTGCAGGAGGCTGGTGGACAGCATTACAGGGAGGTGACTTGGGTGGCAGGCTTGACAGCTCAGCTTCTCTATGCCAGGTGCCAGTCCCATCTGAGCATGAAGCCAGGGCACAAGATAGAGCTGGTTTTCTCAGTTCTATATAGCCAACCTTTTGCACCTCTGTTCAAATGCTTATAGCTCCAGAAAAGAGCTGCTGTCACCTGGAATGGGTCTGCAGCCCCTGAGGAAGGGGATTTGGACAAATAGGAACATAACTTCAGGAGCTTTTTTTGGGTGCTTATTAACTGTGTTCAGAACAAGCATTGTGAATAAGTCCAGATATCTGTTAGAGGCTACTAGGTTCTACTTTATTTAACTAAGTAAAAGTATTTGCTACAGGAATTCTTGGGGGGGTTGGAAGGATTTTTTTGATTTTTTTTTTTTTTCGGTCTTTTTTGGTGGTTGGAACATAGCTCTGAGCACTTGCATTGGTGTTCGTACACTGGTTGTGCACAGTCATCTTTACTGGGTTTAGCATGATGTCTCTCAGTGTATTAGCCTTTGAATACACTGGAGAATTCAGCAACAATGTAAAAGGAAAAGAAACTCAGATGTGCTTATTGTCCTTATAAAGGACTGATATTCACAGAAGGTTACGTTTGTTCAGATTCTGCTTTTTTATGCTTTGATGCCTGATGGAAAGCTGAACATGAGAACCTTAGGGAATCCAACTGAGGGCAGGTAAATACCTCATATGCTCACCTAATGGAGTGCTAGGAAATGAGCAAAAATGCAAGTCCCACTTTCTTTCCATCAGATCCATTTGGTCTTTTCGGCTGGTGTAGATTTCAAAGTAATGGATTCATGGCCTTGATTTTTACAGTAACAATAGTGTTTCCCAAAAGTAATCAGAGAACTTGGGGAAGGTGGTTATGTTTTCCAGTACTGTGATACAACAAGGACACAGTATTTTAGTTCTTCAAAACAAATATTGCTTGAAACACTTATTATAGTGTCTGAATTAGTCCACTGACTTCACAAGTCATAAGCAGAGCCAAATACTGGAGCAGGAAATTGCAGGTGAAGGCAATTCCATTTTCATGCCAGCACCTAAAAAAAATACAGGCTGAACAAAGTAGCAGATTCTTGGATTGAGCTCTGCTGCTTTGTCACAGCCCCTTCTGAAGACAATGTCACGAAGCATTCCTACTAACATACCCACCCTGCTTCACTCACAGGCCTTAAAACTTGCCCAAACTCACCAGCTGCATGGCTGCGTTGTTACAGATGGCTAGACCAGCCCTTCGCCCAAGTTAGGATATAGAGACCATTTACTTTCCTCCTGTTGATAGAGGAGGAAAGATCAGATTAGTGGTAACTGATGTATGCCTGTATGTTGCTGTGCAAGCACAAGATTGTGAAGGCTGGCCTAATTTTTATCTTCCTCTTAGTTTCTCGTTTGCCTGAAAAATCATCTCGACTAGAAACTTCTGTCAGCCTTTCTGCTGCTTGTTTATCAGGCCTGAAAAGTGGATTAGGCCCATGCATATTCTTGTCAACTATGGCAGAAATACTGCATAATGTTGCTTTTTCCAGTTCTAATCTGAACAGCACAGCAAGAACATGCTGATACTGAGGAGCTGCATGCTTTGAAAGCTGCAGGTGGAGATTCCCACAACTTTCCCTTCTTACTGAACAGAGCTCAAGAATGCTGAAAAAAGGTTGGTTTGAAGAAGATGAGATCAAAGCAAGGCAAAGAAACACATAGGATAAATCATGCAAAAGTAAAAATGTTTCAAGTGTTAAGAATTTTCCTGGTCTAATATCAGCAAATGTAGCAAATAACCTAGCATCTATTGCCTTTCTGGTTTTTTTCACTCTAGAGATCATTAGGTAATAATTAAGTCTTCCATGAGAAATCCTTTCTTAATTCCACAGTCATCTTTTCCTCCTACAGAAGAATTGTGATCTATTGAAAAAGTGTTATGTAGACTTTAAAATTTCTGTAGGAAATTCTACATCTTACATTTTAATTATATCTTACATTTAAAATTCTACATCTACATCTTAATTTTTTCTTTCCAACTAAAACCAAAACCAGAGTTGTTTGGTTTTGTTTTGTTTTCCCCTGTGAAATGAATTTAAAAGGCAAGGTCCATGTTTTTCTTTTGCTATATGTAATTTTAAAATACTGAAATTAAAGGTCACTTCATGTTGAAACATCTACATGTTAAAAACTTCAAATGCCACTGCTGAATACTGATTCAGTGGATATACTCACTTTGAAGTTGTTGTTTTTCAACATAAAACACTATCAAAATTGGCATAGGCTGCAGAAAGTCTGCTTGCAGCAAAATACTTCATCATTTTCTCACATAAAATATCCTGTCAGAAGCTTCCAGATAAGCTCTGGTGTAAATGTGAGTTATACTTAGGAGATAAAAAAAAAAAAATAATCAAAAACTACTGAAAACATTCATTTTGCTTGCTTAAAACAGTCAGCTGTATCTGTTCTCCCTGCGAGGTGGCACAGTTGTTAATCTGCCAGATCCCTTTGATGCTTGTTTTGTCCAGTGGTTTTGTCCGGTGGGTTTGCTGTGGCTGCTACACCGGTGGCAGCAAGAAAATGTGGCTGTGTTGGCTTTCAGTGAAGTGCATAAGGGGCCAGTGAGCAGTTTCGTAGATTAACCCAGTGCAAAAGTCTAGAGGCAGTAACAGGGGGCTTGAATTAGTATACACCTAATAGACTAAGGTCATGGTCGTGTGAAGGCCAGCAGTGGTTGATCCATGTTTATTTCAATGTGCTTTATGAAGCATAGGCGATCCAAGGTGCCACTTGTTTCACAGTGTTTGTCAGCCTTGTGGAAGAAACTCCACTACCAGAGTCAATGAAGCAGAAACAGGAGAACAAAGAAAGACAGCAGAGGAACTGGAATGCTCAGCTGTTTTCCACCAAAACAGAAGGAACAGAGTGCTCAGATGTAACTGTGCTGTTGGCAATTTGCAGTCCCACAACCCACCCTTTCCATTTCCTGCTTTGGGAACTGGAAGTCCTTTCTCCAATGTCCTTTGTAGCATATGGAAACCTTTTGTCAGCTCTCAGTAAAGATGAGAAGGTAAGGGCTCTACAAAATGACCACAGAAGGGTTACATGTAAAGGTTAATTTAGGTGTATTCTTCAATGTAATCTTTCTCTAGCAAATTACAGTGCTAGCCTATGCATTGAAGAAAGCCTTTCAATTTCATTGGAAGAGCAGATTGAACGTTGTTTCACTTGAAACATTTAATTTTCTGTGGTTTGCCTTTTTTCCTCACTGAAGACCAGGACTGGTAATATTATGGTTATTATTTGCATACTTCACTGCTTATTTTTCCCATTTTTTGGTCATGTAGATGAGCTCAGGAGAGCAGATATACCACACGAAGAAAACTGAGGTGCTGGTTTGCAAATCATACCCATTTCCTAGACAGGCTGTTTTGGGGCAATCCCAGTAGTTCAAGAGACCTGCAGCCTGCAATGCAGTTTAGACCACCTGTAAAAGTCAAAACGTGGGAAATATTCCATATTTAGTGTCCCTGTGAACTGATTGTTCTGTTGACAGTTTTGTGTGTATGTGTTGAGAGTTGTAGTTCTGGTGAGTGTAGGATTTTTACAGTACACATAGTCACTTTTTGTTTGTGAAATTGGGCATCTCTTGGCTTTGCAAACTACAGCTGTGTTCATGAGCATATGGTGCTCAGATACTGCCATTCTCAGGCTTAATTTTTTACTATATCCTGATGTAAATGCCTCCACCTATATGACCCAAGTGTTTAAAGTTGTAACAGAAGGTGTCTGGATGAGCAGAATTGCATGAATGTTTACTGTATGGTTGTAAGTAACATACCATTGGAATTTGCAAGGGGATGCCAGTCTCAGTGTGGTGCGGGTTGGTCAGAGCTTCTGGTTTGAAAGGCTGCAGTAGCTTTATGATAGCTAAGGTGAGTGGAACTTGTTCAAAAGGGTGAGCATGAAATGACAGCTTGAGAAAAAATATACTGCCTGCTATTTTTCTTTCCTTCTTCATGAAGTCAAAACATTAATCTTCAGTTTGAACTAGAACAAATTTCAGGTCGTTTGCCTCCTCTGTGGTGTCTTCAATTTGCAAGCATTTTCAGTTTCTTCATTGTGGTTATAAGACCACAGGATATAAAGTTACCTAATCTTGCCATTTTACCACTGTGTTTTTTTAAAGCTTGGGATATTTATTAGAACCAGTCAAAGACCCGTAGAAGCAATTTGATGAATAATTTGTTTGACAAGCAGTGGCAAGGCTTATTCAATGATTCATACTTTCCGATTGCCTCACCTAAAGCTTTGTAGTTGCTTTTCTTTCACTGCTATGTCCTCATTTGTCTCTTTGCAGTAGTTTCTGCTGAAAGTGATGCTAATCACTTTTTCCACTCCTTTTCCTCTTTCTCTCTGTGCGTTCATGGGAAACAGTGAAACCTATCCTAATGGGAGCATTTCTGAGCCTGTGGTGGCTAAGGGTTTTGCAGCTGGCACTCAGATCCCGCTCTCAGCCCACTCATCAGACACAGAAGGGGAACGTGAGATCCGGTTGCGCATTCTTTCAGAAAGATGTCTCTTCTAAGCTGGTGAAGCATTCAGGAGCAGATTGACATTAACCTTAAAAGTAGCCACTTTTCTCCTACTGGAGTTTTAGAACCTCATTGCATAGATGATTAAAAATTTCATTTTCACCTTAAAGTAGGTTTCTGGAGCATAGTTCTCAGTCTCTGGCATATCTTTCTTTTTCTTTATGTGTGAGTGTATTTGTGAAGCGCCTTAAAGCAAAAGAAGGAAAGTGGTCTTCTCAATGGCATACGATCTGTGACCATTTTTCGTAAGATGGCGTTTCCACTTCTTTATCAGCTGTGTTGCTATTCATTTGGGTCCTTTATGCCTGCTCACGAAGGAAACAGTTAAGACAGTTTAGTCTTTATCCTCTTCCTTGCAGACTGATGCTTTTGATATGCTTTTTGTTGCTTTTTAATGTGAATGTGTGATGGTTCTGTGGTCAGGTCATACTAAAACTGGAAAAACACCCTGGGTGGTCAAAAACCCTCACAACTTTGTAATTATAATGAAAGCTTGTATGTCTGTTGTCCTAATTGCCTCAAGTGAACCATTTCCTGACCATGCTAATAATACATCCTATTACAATAACCATGTTTTAACCATGTTAGAATACTTGTTGATGTAGGATGGTAGTTGTAAACAAGAAGAGAATGAAGCACCTCTGCAGAATATGTTAGCTTTGCTTCCACTTTGAATTTGTTGTATCTGTTCAGATGAGAAGCCAGAAATCAATTCCAACTGTTTCCAAAAATCTTTAATTGATATCTTCTCCAACTTTTCCCAAACCCACAATTTGTCCTGAATCAGATGTAATGCAGCTCCCTCTATTTACTGGAGTAGCATTTGGGACTAACTCATTCCTGAACTTTATTTGCAATAAATCATTGGGGAAATGCTATTTTTTCACCTCTGTATAGTTTATTTGTAAGCCTGTTGCATTTTGGTGCTATTAGAGTAAGAATGCTGATGTAGGGGTCCTGATTCAGCTCCTATTCATTATTCATTTGTACTCCAAATAAATAGTTCAGTACTTGCTGCTTACTATGAGCCATCATGCTGCTGAAACTGTCAGAGACTGCAGTAAGCAAAACAAAAGGTCACAAGCACTCCAGGTCTTTTAGTAATACTGCAGCAATCCTTCCTTACAATTGCATAAGCAAGCAACAAATACAGTACAATCAAGTTGCCTTTCTCATCTCAGCACTGCATGATCATTAGTGGATTTCCACTCCATGTGGAGTTGTTCCACCTCAAGGGAGATGAAATCCCACCTGAGAAGTTGTTTCTTCTTAAGCTGATGCATACGCCAGCTGTTTCATGTCTCCTTTCTTTGATGGTGTGACAGGCTGTGAAGGAACAACCGAGGTGGCTGCTGACATTGTGTGCAGTGGCTAGCAGGCTCTCTGCCTCCTGGTGTTCACTCAGCAAATCCAGAGCATTAAATTAAGGCAGTAGGCCCTGCATACAATTTGACAGTAATGGTGTGTTAAACCTGCTGCTGCCTGTACATTAGAGGGTTTGCTTATAAGATCACAATGCTTTTTGAAAGGGTGTTCTCTCATTCACCCTCAGCCAAGCTTTTCCTGGCTCTATGGGGATGCTTGGGAAAAGAGGACAAAGAGGAGTCTCACTTGGCCTCGTGACTGCTGTGAAAGGGCCAGAGACAAGCAGCACTTGAGATCTGGAGGGATTCAGTGATAGCACATTCTATGTGCCCCTGGCACCCAGGAAGAGTTGAGCCAAGAGGAGCAGCTTGCTCTTCTGATGTTTATGAAGATGATGGAGATCTTGCTTCTTGTGGCAGGAGTTTTACAGCTTTCTGTAAACCTTGGGTGCCATCAAAGAGAACAGGCTAGCTGGACTTTGGGTCCAATCCAGGAGGACAGTTTCTGAGTACCAGTGCTACCTACCATGTGTGAGTCTTTTGTATTTTGTAAAATTACTTTCAGATTCCTTGGTTACACTGGCAGTAGAGCAAAATCTTCAAGAAATGAGGCTATGTTGTAAACTGTCAACTTCAAGTTAATTTCCAAAGCATTTAAAAATACTTCAGAGTTAAATATTTTAAATTTCTGGTCATGTTAATTCACTTACTGTGGTGGTTTTAGTTATTCTTCCTCTCCCGGACTCGCAGAAAACTCACTCAAAAATAATGACTTCTTTTAAAGGCACTGTGATTGACAGGACTATTCCTAGTCGATAAAGTATCATGTGATAGGTAATTTCTACCCATATTCTCTTTGCAGACTTGGGATTGATAGGGTAGATGCCAAACTGTCGTGTTATAGCCTTTAGTAATTAAAATATAGGATGGCATTAGTTTTTATTTTGGATAATTACTTGGATTTTGAGCAAAGTTTTGACAGACAATATTGTGGAAGATCTCCAGGAATTTTGTTTAAAAAGCTCTTCTCCTGCCACAGAAAGCAGAGATTATATTTTGCAGGTAGAGCTATTTGGAAACCAGTTGGTACCATTTAATGTAAGAGATGGTTGAGTGATTTGTGGAAAATAAGGTTATCTGACAAATTCAGCCCATATTTCAGTTCATAAATCATTCATAAGCTGATCGTGACTTCCACAATGCATTCATTATTCATAAGTGCTCACTGAATAATTTGTGCAAACAAATTTCAGCCTATAGAGTACCCGTGAGTTGTTTTGTTTGTTATTCTTGGTGTATGATCATGGTGTTTGGTTTCCTTTTCTTACTGTACAAACTTTTAAGTCAAAGGCTAGTAGATAACATTCCCAAAGCAAATGGAATACCTTTTCTGTATGAAACAAATGATATTTATGTCATGCTTTGCCATTGCTGCTTTTAACACAAAAGCATTGGTGGATCTATAGCTGCTTACATTGTCAAGCAGAAGCCCACAAAGTCATGGTTCAGTTGTGTCT
>NW_009923450.1:16155-96043 GCF_000696875.1 Nestor notabilis
AGAATTGTAAGTCCAAACTCTTGGTGTCACCCAGTTCTGCACAGATTTTTCTCAGGAAATGTTTTTATGCCAAACTGGCCCTCTCCTGCTCTACCGCCCTCCCCCAACAGCATTTTTTGCAGGGAAGTAGGGTATTGAGGAAGGGAGAAGAGGTGAGGAGTAAGAGGTGGTAGCAGGGACATAAATAATAATAAAAAAGATCTCCTGGAAATTATTATAGAATCATGGAATGGTTTGGGGTGGAAGAGACCTTAAAAATCATCTAGTTCCATCCTCCCCAGGGCAGGGACACCTTCCACTAGACCAGGCTGCTCAAAGCCCCATCAAACCTCTCCAGTAAGAGGGCTTGAGCTCATGTAAAGGAATCCTCACCTTCTTTTAAATAAGACAAGAGGTTAAAGTGGGGGGAGTATCCCGTTGGAGAGACTCTTGTTTGATCTCCTCTGCTATAAGCAGCACTCTAGCGGGCAAAATAGGGCTTTGGAGAGAATGGTTTTCTTCTATCTCTGCCACTGTTAAGAAACACAACCTTAAAAAAGTAATTAAAGCTGTTTTCCTTTACTTCTCCCTCCTTTGCTTGTTTCCTATATTCAGATTAAGAACTACTTACAGAAGGGACTAGGTCTAATTGTGGCCATGCTATACATACGATGGGGCCATGGTGGCATGTGAGGGATTCTGGAGTCAGCAGCATTGGAGTGCCCTGACTACTTTCAGATCCTGTCAGTATCTGCAGCAGTGGTATGGTGTGTCCTCTGTACTTCCTGAGTAATGCTCGTTCAGGCTTTTTTCTTCATCTTAAGCTAAAAGCTGATGGCTCAGAGGCCGCTGATCATTTTAGGTGTCCCTGTTTTCTGCCCTTTATGTCTTGCCATGCTTGTTTTTAATAATGGAAAACCTCAAAATAAAATGACAATACCATTCCTTAGCCAAGGAATCTGAGACAGACTAAAGTTCAGAAGCCATTTAATTCCATTAGCCTGTAGGAAAACAACTGGAAAGAAGTTTTCAGTTTTTCTCTTCATTAGAGAGAGTAGAAAACTTATGAAAAGGACTTGATAAAGTACTCCTTAGGCAGCTGTTGAGATGCAAGTTTTGAGGCAACAGACCTTTTTATCAGTAGTTCAGGTTAACAGTCTGGTATGTTTCAAAGTGAGCTGTTTTAGCTGTTTTATTGACAGAGGAAATACAATATGGTATAAAACTGCTAGTTACATCTGTATGTTTAATATCCCAGGTTTTTTGTTATTGCGGACATCAGATATCTTGTGTACCAGACATCTAGAGTGATAAGCAAACTCCATCTTTTTTGTATATACACATAGGTACACGTGGTAGAGTCCTAGAGTTTCTAATATACATCATGTTTATGAGAAAAAGTCACACACATCCTAATTATTCCTGTTTGGAAACCTATAAGTATTAAGGCTATCTGATATTTGTACAACTGCACCATCCAGAAGGGCTAAGGGAGATTAAAACCAGCCTCATACATCATACTAAAATGGCATTTCTGAAGGCCTGGGCACTGAGTACAGCTTATGAGAAATCTGAGGCACTGGCTATTTGAGATTGTATTTGAACTCTAGAATTAAATTGGAGAGAAAGGATACAGCCCAGAATTCCCGTGAGACGTGTGATGTTGTTCAAGTGCATTCCTCAGCCTGTGTCTCTGTTTCTATGTGGTATTTGTAATGTTGAGAGAAAAGTCTGGATAACTAGTTCAAGAGTTATCTGACGTATGGAAGCCTCTGACTGATTAGGATGGAGCTTGGAGACTTTCAGCTACCCTGTAAAGGTGTAATTTTGTGATGACAATGCCTACTTGGTGTCACGCACAACATGTTGACCTGTTATCATTGCATTAGACAGCAAGTTTTGCAGGATTGTTTAGAAATAGTTCCCTTATTTACATCCACTGGTTCTTCACTGGGAGGGAGAGTGGAAATGAGCATCCCCATTGCCATAGTTGGACATTAGCCCAGTTTCTGAATGAAAAACATAATCCAGTATGTGAGCTTAGCCACTGAATCCTGGTGTTTGGCCTTTATTCTTAATTCCCTGGATCCAGGCAGCTCTCAAAATTTGGGAAAATTTAACTGAAGATCTATTTCTGGATTCAAATTTCACTGCCTATTAAGTGCTCTCTTAAGCTTTGCCAGTCTCTGGACCACAGAAACAAAGCTGAGTTTTCCAAATATGGTGCAACCAGTTGTTCTGATGGAGCTGGGTTGGATAGTTACAAGAAAAACTTGCTCGCATCTAAAAGTAAGCCTTTCAAGGTAGGAACAGAGCATGCATGCAGCAGTATGTTTACTGAGGAGAAATTTGTGTTGTGCTTACATATAAAAGGGTTGTGTTTAACACAAACTGAGTGAGCCTGGCTGAAAGACTTCTGAGCTGTGAAAGAAAAGAGGCAACAGGACTTCTTAGGCCAAATTTGCTGCACCCTCACTGTAAGATGATGAATAAGGTACCATCTTTTGTAGTACTAATGTGTTTGAAACACAAAAAAAAAAAAAAACAAACACCAAAACCAAGCATCTGTATTAAAAGGCTTGTCTTTTACAAGCCCTTAGTTCACTTTCAATACTTTAATATGTACCACTAATAATGATTACAGTTGAAGAGATGCCATATGCCCTTTTATTGGTATCTAGGGAGCATTTTCAAGTACACAGAGATAAATGTAAGTTATTGCTGTGATAATCAAACTATGTGTCATATGGCACATAGAAATGATATACTATTTAATAAAAAAGCTTGCTTTCTTTAATTAAGCAACATTTAATTTAAAAGCATGTATAGGCATTTATTTTGTATATAAAATCAAATAAATATATAAGATATAAATGTATAGGAAAGGGGAAAAATTCTGTAAGCAATAGCTAAAAATTACTTGATCGGATCTGGAGACCTCAAGAAAAGGTATCACTTTTTATGTCCTCTCACATATTGTGCTTAAATGATCATCTTTCCCTTCTCCCTCTGCTTTACTGGGTACTAATCAGCTGTGTAATTTAATTGGTAACACTTTCATTGCTTTTACTCAATTTAGCCATCCTTATGTCCAAAAAATATATGAATTTTTGAATGGAGAAATTCACAGCTGGAAATTTGTGATCTCTAATAAATAACAGAGGCAGTGGAATTAATTTCTTCATGTTCTTGCTCTAATTTTCTTTATGTTCTAAAAGTTTGTTTTAAAGTTTATGGCTTTTTTAAACATTTTTATTATTTGCCTATTCAGAATATGCATTTCTAAAGGATTTCAGAGGAAGGAAAAAGTGCCATCAGTGTACTCTACTTCCCCTGTTTAAGAAGTTAGCCTTCTAAAATGTATCCTTTCTTGTTTTGCCAGATTTGATCAGTTCAGGACACTTGCAGAATTTTCCTCCTCCCTGACTACTCCTAAATATTTCCATAGCTGAAAAGGTAATGTTCTGTAGCTAGCACAAGGGTATACCTACCTACCTATCCCAGGCCAGGATATCCTCTGTAAAATAAGAAATCTCTCATGAAACAACTTTGGGTCCTAATCCTGGAGACAGAAGAAGGAATCAGTACATGGCTAAATATTCGATTCTATTTGTGCATAAGCTGAATAAAGTAAGAATTGGTTAATTGACACTGACGCAAAGAATTGCAGAAAACAACCCAGGGGTAGCTTTTGCTGCATCCAGTTGATGGAAGGATTCTCATCCACTCAGAAACAGCATCAAGCTCCAAATAACTCTAGCATTTTAGCTGCTGTTTGTTTGGGGGTTTGTGATCTTCCTTTTTTTTTCTTTATTCCTGACAACCTAGCTGCCAAGAGACTAACCTGCTATTTAATCTAATGATGTGTTTACATTTATTAATCATTTGAATATATATCTTCCTCAATGTGACATTTTTCTCCCTTGTCTCCTCCCCTAGCTGTAAGCTGACAGCATTCAAAGTGATGAGTATCTTTCTTCCTTTTTCACTTGACAAAGTGGCACAGAAGTTAAAGCACTTCAAAGAGATTGTTATCTCTCCATAGCTGTTGTATAATTAAACAACGACCTCGCCGTACTGATGTACATTCTTCTTGATCTTTAAGTAGGAAAACAAAAAGAAAAGGCATCTCTTATGTTTGTCTCATCTAGCAGATGAGCATTAGCTTTTCACCTTTCTGCTGTAAACTGCCTTGGCTTTGCTGGAAAGAAACTGAACTAGGGCAAAAAGATTTTTGCATGCTGCTGTAGGAAGCTGCTAAATATAATCTCTCTACCAATTGATTAAATTGTGCAGATGTGTGATTAATGATAGCTTGGTCAAATGTGACCTTTTAAATATAGGACAGTTTGCGTGCAATGACTTGCAAGATTTAATGTGGAGTTTTAAGCTACAGACAAGGGGGATGCTTTGCTTGTCCCTTTTGCTCAGCATGTCTCAAATAGGTTTTAGCTGTAGCAAATTAGGTAGAGCTAGATGAAATGAGAGCCACCTCCGGCTGAATTATCCAACTTTAAACAGCTTTAGCATGCTATTTTTAGATTTAAATATTCCTGCTTCATGGTGGGAGATGCCAAAGTTAATCTGCTTATGAAGATTCAGACTTCTAATGTTTCCACATGGGGTCTGTTCAAGAAGAAAATAGATATTCTGTTTTACTGCTTTAAACACATTTAACTTTGGATTTTTAATTTAGCTGGAGGAAGCAAATTGCTATCCAGGACCACATTTTGGTATGGTAGATAAATCTTTACTGAGCCAAATTTTCAAGCATGCAAACTTGCGTAGTGCCACATACTTCGAAGCTACAGGATTTCTGCCATCAGCAGAGTATTTTGCTTCTCTGGAATCAGTCAGTGCGAATGGTAGGAGAGGGGACAAAATGACATGTCACCAGACACTCCTTGTTTTCAGCTGTTTCCATAAAGAAAGCCTGATAAAAGGTGTTTAAAAATATCTTTCTTATTGCCACAAATGACGGTAGACTGACTGTATAGAACTATAAAAGGCAGCTCAAATGAGACAGGTGACAGCGTTCGACTTGGTTTCCGTCTCGGCAGTATTGTTTAATGAAAGCATCTTGTAGAAGCTAGTTTATGTTTGAGCTCCAATTCATTTTTATATATAGCATAATGATAACTATTAGTGTTGCTGATCTATGGTAGAGGGCTGAATGTGCAAATAGCTTTTCTTCTGAATGTTACTGGCCTGGCTGCAATCCCAGCTGGCTGGTTAAAGAAATGTGTCGAGGGATCACAGAAATATAGACATCAGTGGTGCATTTGGAAAACTTGCTCACTTGATTCCTTTGCTGTCCTTAAAGATTTTCAACACAGTGCAACATGGAAAACTCTTTAGAACAAAGAACCTGTCCAAGCCAACTGTCTGAAGCATGGTTTCAGATAAGTTTTCTCTAACAAAAATATTTGTCTTTAAATATTTTCAGCCCCAGTTAAGCCCACATACCTACATTTCATGTCTGTGTGAGCTGTAATTGCTAACATTCACACAGAGGAGCAAATGAGGAGCTGCCATGGCTGCTTTGTAAAACCGCAAGCAAGCAGAATCCGGAGGTCAGGCCCAGTCACTTTTAATGACTGACTGACTGACTGGTTCTTGTGAAAACGGTTGAAGCTCTGCTGCATTTGGAGCCTGCTTCAAATACATATGCCTTCTCTTCAGAACTGGGGCTTGCAAACTATACTTTCCTTCAGGGATTAGACTGCTTTGTGGCAGCACTGCCAGGGGAGAAGGCTGCTGTAGACCAGGAGAAGCTTGGGGAAAACTGTGCTTGAGGGAGGAACTGCATCCACAGGGCAGACGTGCCTTTCTGTCACTCCCAGTCCATGATGTAGTTATCAAAAGCACAAGGCTGGGCTATCAGCTTAGGATAACAGCTACAGACGTAAGGAAGGAAGTGGGGGAGAAGAAGTAGTTGTACCTGGCTGGGTAGCAGAGAACCAATTCATTTCTTGGCTCCAGTCCTGCTGTGCCCCAGTCCTGCCCATCCTGCTGGTGTGCAGCAGGTAGGTGTGGGCATGGTGGAGTTGTCTTATCCCCGCTTTCCTTCTTCCCCAAGGCAGTAGGAGCTGCTCGCTAATATGCCTGTGGCAGAAAGTATGGATCTTAGCTCATTATACTGTGGATCCAAGCACAAAGGAGAATGCTTCATTTCTTCTGTTTGTGGCTTTGCTTGTTCTGGATGAATGGACTGAAATGATTCTTTCTATGGAGAATGGGTATGTGGGAGATACGTGTTTCTGTCTCCAGGCAATAGCTGCCTTGCTTCTGGAGTTGTTCTTTTGGCCTGATATTTCACCTTGTCCAGCTATCAGTGTAAGTCAGGACATAGTTTCAGAGATTGAATTATACTACTGAAATGTTACTGATGTGTTAAACTGGTGTGAAATCAGAGTCTAGCTACTCCTGTCAGCTCCCTGGGAGTAAGGAAGGTGCTGAATGCTTCCATCCAACAGTATCAGTCACTGCATGCAAATCCAGTACTTTGAGACTTCAGCAAGGACTTCACTGTCCTCAGGTGAGGTACAAGGTGAGGTACATGAATCTCTGCTAGTGAACCAAAACCACAAGTTTATTGCATCAGATTTTATTTACCACAGTTAAAATGGAGTTATTCTCTGGAGTTATTACTGTCACTCATTATTAAAGGTCTAATTAATGATGTTGATTCTTTACTATTGGTTTAGAATTAATTTCTTATTTACCACTTCATGAATGTTAGCTATGCAAAAATAAAGGCTTTAATTAATTGACTGAATTAACTTTTCCAATACACATCAGTCCCACTCCTTCCCACACATGTATCCAGAAGGGCAGAATAAAAGTGACATATGGTAAAAGGAAGCAGAATATCTAAGCTCAGGTCATCGAAGTGGTAATAATAAAGGCTTCACCAAATGGAAAATACCACCAGTCTACTCCAAACTGTCTTGATCAACACTCAATTCATTTTTATTATTTATAGCATTAATTATTTTTGGGAAAAGAAAATCTGTATAAATTTAATTCATGGCATGGTTGTTAAAGTGTAAATAACTGAAACTGCTGAAGCTTTTCCTCTAATAAAATTATAATTAGCCTTTTAAAGTAACTACACTAATAAATTTTCTTTCTCCCTCCTCCTCATACTTAGCAAAGCAGAGACCTTAGTTGCCATAAGTCAGCATCATGCCTTTAGTCCTGTGAAGTTTTGCTACCTGACACCAGCTGAGAATCTGGCCCAAAGCAGGTCTGAGCCAAGGGAAGAATCCTATACACAAATACTTCGTACATTGTCTACAAGGTATTTGTATATAGGATTGTCACCCTGGCCAAAGTCAATGCTTCGCCTCTTACAGAGGAGCAAAATAGGGCATTAGAATTATTTATACTCATTGAGATGTTTTATACACAGTGATAGAAACTTGGAGTAAAAATTATGGATCTGTATTGCAGTTGCTGCTAGTTACATATTAAATTGATTTTTATTAACATACTGAATACATGATAGCTGTAAACCACTTCCTCTCAGTACGTCTTAAGTACCTCTGTGTTGCTTGTTGCTGTAGCATCTCTGCACCTTCTGATCCACAGTGTACCCAATCTCAACGATGTGGTTGTAAAATGGGGCTAAACCCTAGATTCATCCCATTTTAGTCCCATCACTTGAATCACCAGAGCTACATGTTTGAACTGCCTGGGCACTTGGTGTGGGAGGACAAGTCTCCAAAGGAAGAATACTTTTGTAAATGATGATATAAATGATAGAGCCAGGCTGTACAGGCAGTGTGTGGTGAAGCACACAGATGAATGGAGGTCTTCCAAATTTTGATTGGCCCGTGACTTCATGAGTGTCCTCTCCTTCACAGCCACTTTAGACTGTTCTGATATTCTTTTCTTATTCTCTGTGCCTTTCTGATAGCATTTGTGCGTATGGATCATTTCTTTCTTTAAATCACCTTGGATAAAGTAATTGGTTTGTGCACAAGAGTTTATAAAAGTGCTTCAGGTTTCTCTGCTTACTACTGTCAATATATTTCTGGGTTTTGGATGTGAAGCCTCTCTCTCAGTTAATGTATTTCCAGGTCACTTCATCTACAGATTCTGCATTAAATATTGAGGCTTGTGCGTGCAACCTTTTCAGTTTTGCATGTGTACAGAAGATTTTATACATGACAATACATATTTTCAAGCGCAGTGATCCTATTTTCTTGGGTTAGTACCTGCAGATGTGGTGTACGTTTGCATTCATGCAGCAGGTATGTGGTATTCTGATAGCAATTTGCCCTGCGCGGGAGTGTGGCAGGAGCCCCAGGGTGGAGCATGGTCCTGGAACTTGGCCCTGGTTTTGCTTGCTGGGTTTTGCAAGCACATAGCCGTGCTCCTCCACAGTATACAGGGCAGGGCTCTCCCCCTTACTGCCAGCAGCCACCCAGCCTCTGTAGTCCCTTTAAGGCCTAGAGAAAGGAAGTCACCCAAGATATCACTTAATGATACTGTTGTAGCTGCAGTCTCCCAGATGTACGTGGAGAACCATCCCTCCTCTTACTGTTGTGGGAATGTGTAGACGCACCAGAAATTGGCCCTCACACATCCGGTTGCAAGAAACCTGCTCTGGTGACTAATTACCGAGTCTGCAGGGTGGCTTGCTGATTCCCTGTAAATAGCACTTAGTCCAGTCTCAACCTGTTAAAATTGTATGATGATTTAACTTTTTTTCCCCCAAGTATTTCATTCGACAGCACTATAAACAAAAGGACTTCTATGCATCTTTCTTTGCTGAATTATTTATTTGAATGTAGATATGAATCATTCTTTATTGCGGAATACAGTGCAGTCAGGTCCTAGTACTAAAACATCAGTGCTAATTAGCTTGAAATAAAATTGTCAAAAATACTTGATTCTAATTAGGGTCTTTTTAGTATTTATACACTGTGGATTTGATCTTCCTCTTAGTAACTGTGTAAATCTGAGATGCTTTCATTGACTCTTACAGTATTCAAGCAAATAAGATGATAACTTTATGGCTCATTCTTAATGGTTATTATATGCTATTAGCTAAATAAGAAGGCAGTTCAAACTTTAAATTGTTTGATTAAGTAAAATCAGTCCACATGTTTCCAACTGCATATCTAAAGCATAGAAATTTTAGGAGCTATGGAATTCAAGAAGTATAAATCTGACCATACTCTGAAAAATAACTACATATTCTTATCTATTTTACATACAAGCATGTGTAGATAATTGACTGATTCCTCTTCATATTAGCTGGAATTGTTCACTTCATATGGCTAAAGTATTAGAGCTGATATGCACAAGGAGTGGTACTGAACCACGCCGGTTAAAAGTTATTCAGATCCCCTGAGGTTTCCTCACATAGTTCATTTTACAATTCTGTCTTTTTTGCTTTGAAATCAATTATCTGTCTGCCTTTTTGTTAAGTGAAGCTCAGCTACTTCTTGATGTAATTCCTCAGCTGTTCCCCATCCATTTTCCCAATCTCCATGTTCATCAAAACACTCAATCCTGTAATGTTGTCTCAACTTTGTACTTCTGTCCCAAGAGTTTTGATCATTAGGCCCAAATTCTAGATTTAACCAGATGTGAAATGGTTTGGGTTTATTGTTTTATTCTGTGTCTTCACAATTGAGACAAAGTTTAGATTTGTATCCAATTCTCATTGAACTTTGAAATAGGTCACATTTAGTGAACTTGTAGGATGTCATCCTTGATAAGGAGGAATATTTGAATCCTGTTGTCTCTTACTGGCTCTTGGTGATCTGCCCAGGACCTCCAGAGGCACTTGCGCAATTCCCCCAGTCCAGATTTTATATGCTGTAAGGCTATTCTCTCTAAGGCCCGTGCCCTGTGCTTTGTAAACATAAAGACAAAAAAGTATATATTCTTCATTTTTCTGAAATGAAAGTGTACTTCAAGAATCATAACTGGTTTTTTTTAAGAGTTAAATTCAAATGGAGTTGTGTCAAAACAACATGGTTGCAAACTGTTTATTTTGCAGCTACTCAAATAGAAGCTATAGTAGAAGACTTTTTTACAGCAAATAATTGACTTGTTATTTTTCTTCTTTATAAATTGCTTAAGGGGGCTTATGATTTCATTCATATTTTATAAATTTTTTATAACCGGATAATTCTGTAGCTAATTCTTGAGCTGTTACATAGTTCATAAACAACTTATTTTGAGGATTTTTAATTCAGAATTTGGGGTTATCAGTAGGTGGTTTCCTTGGTTTGTTACTAGTTCTGAGTTCTCACTTTTTCATGGTCTGTAGGATGAGTGTTGGGTCCCTGTGTGGGACCTTTAAAGGGCAATTGCAGTAGAACAGAAATAATAGTGACTTGGGCTGATTTAGCAGTGTAGCACATTAGGTTTCTGGTATGAGCATCCCACTTAGTATCTTGGTGTCTGGGAGTGTTCTCTAATGTTTAGCTCTAAATTGAGCCAGGTCTGAACCGATCCCAGATCAGGGTGAACTACCTCAGACATTTACATAGGGATTTGCTCACCCAGGATCTCTTAGGTCAGGTAAGAATAGAAACTGCTTTGCTCTTTAGCTGAGGATTAAATTAGAAAGGTCTTCTGAAGTAATGGATACTTTCTTTTCCATATAAGTCTTGAATGTATACCCAGATGAAACTCTTCCTGTGGTGCCAGCCTCCCTTGCTGTCCTGAGTTCTGCTTTATGGGGACTTAAGCCTGGTTCTGTCCTGCTGCAGCCCCATTAGCACAATCTGGAGAAGCCATCTAGGAGGTGCATAGATGTATAGTGACACATACATTTGTGTTTGATGAAATATGATCCAATAAATGGAGAGATTGCACTTATCACCTGTCTGAGGAGGTTGACAGGGGAGATGCCTAGGAAAGGGCTGTTCAGCGTGCTTTACGTTGTACCTTTTTTCATTCCAGAAACTCCAACTCACTCAGTTCTGCTGCATTTAAGATGACTATAATGAGGGATGTAACGTCTCTGTGAATTACCTGAAAATCTTTTAAAAGCTCTTGTCACAATTCTTTCCCTTGAGATTAAAGACTAATCTTGGCTATTTGCCATCTAGGAATCTACCTAATTACCTGAGGTTATACGCTGGTCAGTAAGAGATACTTTATGAAGGACAGGGGAATTGTTCTAGTGTTTGAAAAGTCAGTAATTAGGCACATCATTCTCCAGGAGACTGGTTTGAGGAGAAGTCCTGATCTCCTAACAGGAAACTCCTATTTCATGAGATGAGCCATCCTTTAAAGTGGGTCATCTCCCCCACCCTGGGACTTTTCCACAAAGCAGCTGGGCTGCATGGGGACTTTAGACTGGGCAGAAGACAAGGCTCAAAGCATCTATTGCTGTATCCAAGAAAATTGGTGGCTGTGCATAGATCTAAAGGTACAGTACAGGCTTGGGAAAGGATGGTAGTCTTAATTCCTTCTCACATGATGTAAGTTTAAGTTGGGTCTCTAGGTATAGTTCAGTTATAAATATGTAATAAACTACTGAACTTTTCAAAAGTTTTCCATGTAAAGTTATAAAATACGTGAAGTGTTTCTTCACAGTAATTTTTATCCAGTAGGTCATACATGTTTAGTAAGTGTTTAAAATCCTTCATTAGTAGTAGCAAAAAGAGTTATTTTGCTCTATCTTAAACTTGGCTTAACTGCTAATCAATATTTAAGCAGGTTTAAGTTACTTAGAGTTTTTCCAAGGCACTGGAATGGTTTATTGTGCTTTAATCTATCCAAAAAGAACACACCTAGAAAGTATCTTTAAGTACTCTGAAGAAATACTATGACACTTTGTTGACAAGGTAACTCCAGCTAAACAACAACATGAGGAAAAACTGAAAAGACGAGGATTACTTAGAAAAAAGAGTAAAGAACAGTCTTCTAACATATTTCCATGATTCTTCTATGAGCTGAAACTGATGAATAGAAGGTTATAAGGGCTGTGGATTTTTATGCTTTTTACACCATACCCTAGGACTGCCAGTTCTACCAATGCACGATGTTAATACTAAGTGCTTCTTTTTATGTATTGTGCACAAAAGTATTTTATAAAGCACTGGGAAAATAGACAGGTGCTTGATGGTTTCTGCTAAGTAATATTTTATATCATGCTTCTAGAAAGTAGTTTTCTCTTTAGAAGTTGCTAAAACACAGCTTATCAAGCCTTGGTTCTATTTTTAATCTATAGAAAACTATGTTTAAAACATGGTTGTTATCCAAAAACTTTCCATCTCAACATGGCTGGTATGTATAGCAAAAATGAATTGGTTTTAAGACTGAATTTCCTGAACATATTTCACACATTATAAGAGGCATAAACACGTACTAGTAGAAGACTTGGCTTTGAAAATACTCTGTTTAGACATACAGGAATCTACAGGATAAGATTCTGCATTTATTACATGAGATGACCAACACAGAATTAGAGGAATTTCTTTGTAGTAATTAAACAAATTACTTGGGAGAGAATGTAAAGGTTAATTTTAACATTTGGTTTAATACTTCCCTGAACCTTCTATATGTAAGTAAACTGGAACTTGGATTTTTGTTTGTATCATTGAAATACTCCCACTTCTTATTTATTCTCAGTAGTAGTATCACATTCCTGTCCCATGTTTTTCGAGTGAAATAGGACATCCATTTCAATGATCAGACTTTTATTACTACCACAGAAAATAATGATTAGTTTGACTTTGGCCACCTTGTAAACATCCTAGTGCACAGGAATCAAGCAGAGAAATGCCTAAGACATCTTTATTGATTTATATACACAATGACATTTACAGTATGTGGTTGCCCAAAGTAGCAACATACAGTTTGATCTAAGCATAGATATAAGTTCTCAGGCTCAGCCCCAAGAATAAACAAAAAGGCACAACTGAAATTCAAGGAAATGACCATAGACTGAATCTTCTGAAGTAGTTCCAACTCATTTTGCACGCTGTTCAACTTAAATAATCAGATCATCTTTCTGTATTAGGATGGCAATTTTTGTTTTGGAAAGCTGTTTGCTGTAGATGGGAGTTTTGTGAGGGAATGAAGGTCACCACGAAGAAGTCAGCAGTTGCATGATACACACTGGCATCTTACGCACTGGCATGATTTCACTACTCCCAACAAAGGGAAATTTTGACATATACCATTGCTGTGGCAGCAATGAGAGCCACGTCAGCAGATCTAAATCCAAGCTTTGGGTTTGTTTGTGAACTCAAGACTTTCATCAAGTTATGTGCAAAGGTGGGCCTGTATCAAAACACAGCAGGTAATTATATTTGATTCTGGTGTAAATGAAATGTGTTGCATGCTCATGTACCATCAGTGGGCTTTACAAAATTCTTGTATCTGAGTTGGACCTGAGCATTACAACATCTACTTGTATCGTGTCATTGGAATTTTGTTGTACTCATGGTCACTTTGCTGATTCTTGAGATACACAGAAGGCAAAGGTTTTATGCCTTTATTCAGAAGTGGAGTTAAGAGTAGAAGAGAGTTTGGTATCTTCAACACATGGGGTTTATATCCAGTCCAGAGAGAAAACAAATGTCCTCCTAAATGGAATATTGCCAGTTTGAATCCTGATGAAAGGATTAGTGCCTTTGGATCTGGGCCCTGGAAATGGCTGCTTTAACGCTATGTCTTTTACCATTTATCTTGGCAGCTGATGTTTTACCAGTGACACCATGTGTTTATATACAGAGTTATCCAAAGAGAAGAGTAAACACAATGAGGGGGTGCCCATGACTATATAGGTCATGTTGTTGTAGTAATGTATTCCCAGTGCCAAACTGGACAGCTACTTTCCCTAAAACCTGTCTGTCATCAGCTTTTATTTCAATTTCCCTGCAGTGTATTTGGACTGTATTTTAGGCTTCATATTTTGTAAGAAGCGATTGGTAATTTTAAAACCTTTTACTATCTCCACCAGACTTTGATTCCAAGGCTGGTGTATTATAAGAGCTGAAAGCCGTATCCAGTAGCACTTCCAAGGACAATGTCTTCTGCAGGGAACATGTTGCCTTTTAAAAGACCATGTAGTTAACCTCTTAACACTGTTATTTGTGAAAGAGAGAACTGAATGTGACTGTCACATCTCAAGGTCTGACTTTTGACAGCTCTGCTTTTCATTTCCAACCAAGGAATTACTGTTGTTTGTTTCTTCTCAAAGAGATTCAAGTGGACTGGAAACAGGCTGAGGATGTGCACTGCACAGTCTCTCCTAGTGTGGCTGTTCTTCAATGGCTATCATGAGGCTAAAGGTGCTGTTGCTACCAGCTCATGTCTATGTTTCAAGTCCTCCGTGAATGACACCTATGTTAGGCTGCCAGGAAAACACTGCAACCAAAGTACAGTCCCAAGAGCTCCCTCCGAGTTTACCAGATAAACTGTGCTAAATTTAATGGGCAACTAAAATCATATTCATGACTTTCACTGTAGCATATTTTCAGTTAAAGGGATCTCATGGCAGGATAGGTGTCACAGCAAAACATAGATTTTGCATAGCTTTATTAGAAAGCATTGGACCGGCCCCATTTAAATGTACTGTACTAGGGATCTTATTGTTAACTGTGCATTGACACAGTATATTGTGTGAGTGATCCAAGTTTTAATGGCTTCATACTCTCCGTCGACATGATGTATCATAATTGCTTTTTTGGACCACTTACAAGCTGAGCATAAATGTTTAGTATTAATGAATTCAGGTTTATTATGTGTAAGTGTATCTGCAGTGCAGCAAATATGCATCCATCCATGAAGCATCTTAGCATGCTCAGGGCAGGACTTCCCCCTTTCTTTCTCATCTTCCTCTTCTTCCTGCTTATCTGCCTGCTGAAAGGCAAAATAACTTGACTCTGTTTTTCCCCAGTTGTTACTAGTCCCCTCAGCCTTGGCACTTCACCACATTTACTGGACACACTCTGGCATTTCTGTCTGGCATTTCTTCTGTTAAGAGCAAATGGCTCGAATAGTCAAATCCATTCACAGGTTGATGGCCAAGGGCTGTATCATATTGACAACATGAGGTATTTTATTTTATCCTTTTTTTATATATCTTGTATTTTACGTATCATCAGATTTTTGTTTCTCCTGACAGTGTGCTGGAGAACTTTGGAAACCAAGGTGAGAAAGAATGAGATGACAGCTATAGGTAAGCAGCCTAAAAGCACATTCTGTCCTTGCTTTCCAAGTCTGAGGCCTCACTGGAAAGCCCTTCTGTGCTCTCAGGGCAAAGGCTTGGCCTTCTCCTGAGAGAATGACGTTGTGGACTGTATCAGAAGAGAGTGAGTTGGGGGGTCTTCGTAGTACCAACAGCTTCTCCTGATGTAAAGTGATCCATGATGGCTTGTGATACATTCCTCTCTGAAGGCTCTGGAGATGCCTTCTGGCATGCCGCACTGCATTCAGACCAGTGTTTGTGTGTAATTCAGAGGTGAAATTCTAACCACATAGAGAAAAGCAGAAGCGTGACCCAGAGGAAGGGTGGTTCTAGGTTTGAGATTGCAGCCTGGTAATTATGGGGCATGGATTCATGTTTTGCTCAGCTGTATGTTCTGCTTCGTCTGCCAACCGTCTGCCCCCCTTTGAAATGGGGCAATAGCAGTTATCCCGCAAAGATAGATAAATGATTGAGAGATGCTTAAGAACTGTAAGTCTATGAGACTTTATGACTATAAAAGACAGCTGTACAGACTGGACCCCACTTTCTCAGTGGGTCTTCTGAAGTACTTGCCATCCTCCTGCCATGCAGCTCCGTCTGTAGGCCTAACACCATTTCATCAAACTAAACTGATTCCATGTGTTTAGAGTCAAGGATGGGCCCTGCTTTCCCCATGCTGTCCTTTCCCCTAGATTAAGATAACTACTGTAAAATGTCAGAACAGGCATACAGCTGTGGTGCTGCTGGACATTTGCACAGAAGTTCCCTCAGTGTGTAACATGGAGTGCACAGGGTGGTTGATAGTCCTGTGGTACAGGGGGCATATGGAAAGGAGGAGAAAGGGTTGAAAAGATGAGACTAAAATCAAAGGATGAAGGAAATGAGAAAGAGAGCAGTGGATGTTTCTCTCCAGGAAGTCCTCATGAATCTTTAGGTTTCCTGCTGCCTTCCCACATTTCATGAACGGACTGAACAGATGACGGTTTATATTCCTAAACCTAACAAGATGCTGCTAGTCTTCTGTGAAGTTGGTTTAATACCTAGTGATAAGCTAATGCTTAGTAGCAGTTTTCTCTTTCAAGACAGTATTAGTCCTAAACACCTGGTTTTATTTGGTGGTTTTTGTAAAAGGCAGATGATCTTCTCATTAAGGCATGACTGGGGTGGAGCCAGGCTCCCCCTGCGCAGGCTTGCTGGTCTAACAAGATGCTTCTGAGCTGTTATAGCTTTTGGGGAGACAAGAACCTCCTGAGGGCCAAGGCAGGCTGTGGTGGCACTGCCAGCTGGACACCCACCCACTGCTCCTGCCTCAGGAGACGGTGTAGATAAAATAAATCCAGGAGAAGGAGGGAGTTGAGGCCACTTTGTTATGGCAGGGGTAGGTGGCCGGCACCTTAGTCTGCTTCTCTAAATCCTGAGGCTCTGTTGGCCTGTGGCTTTAAATTTTGGTACCCAAAGAGAACACATGGTTCTGCAACAGTCTGTAATTGCTTTGTATCTGAGATGACCTGTCCTGTGGTTAATAATGTGCACATATTTCACAGAACTGCCCAGAAAGTGGAAGGCATTTTTGGAGATCAGGATGACTATACCTCTAATGCCAGCAATAAAATTGCCATTTATATTAAAAGCTCCAGAGTGCTTAAAATTTAATTGGAAGTCATAGATGAGACATTGCTTCATTTTCTGCTGTTTTTAATAATAAATTGGGGAAAATGTGCATGCTGTAAACCTTTCAGCTAGGATTATCTAAACTCTCAGTTTTGTTTCTTTATTCTTTTTCTTTGTATTTTTTTTAAGTATTAGTAAATAACTTTAATATGATTTTTAAAGAAAGTGGAGACAAGTAATAAGGCCTGTTTTGGATAGCTTGAAGGCCCAGCTGTTAACTGATGAAAGGCCTTTCTCATGTAATCTCTTGTAATTTACTTAATATTGCTAATATTTTATAGTTGTAACTGCAGTGGATAAGAACTCTACAATCATTTGGTAGAGCTCAGCACTCAAATTGCATATAAAAACTCTTGTGTTGCTGGAGCTTGCTGTAGGTTTAACTCACTGAGCTACTCAGTAGATTTTATTAGCAATATTAAGTAAGAGCACATGTGAGTCTACTCTTGAGAAGTTTTAACGTTGCTTTGGAGAATTCTGAAGTGGGTTTACATTGCGAAAGAGGCGTCAGAACAAGCTTGTATTGCTAGTTGCCATATATCCCTGTTGTATGACTAGAAGACAAACTCTTGGTTGCTTTGCCTATTTATCTGCTAGTCACTTCAAACCCCAGTGGAAGCAAGCTTCTTTGAGACTCTAGAATTACTCATTTTTTGTTCAGCCTTCCAAGTATAAAGTTAAAACTATATAGATGAATTTCCCTTTGCCTTAATAGAACAATATTCAGTCTATCAAACACATCATTGCAAGCCCACCTTAATAATAATCTGAGTTTATAGACTCACTCAGCCTGAAAATAAATTGAAAGGTGCTAGAAGTAGTTTCTTGCAGGAATATTTTCTGCCACAGAAGTTCTAATGAGCAGGTAATAGATAGACTTGGCAAAAAGCAGAATAATAACAAAACAGATTAGGAATTGAAGCTTAAAAAAAAAAAAAAAGGAGAGAGAAAATGCAGCAAAACAAGAAGGGTTAACAATGGTCATTATTCCTGAAGAATACCAATGGAATTATTAAATTACATATTGGGGCATTGTCATTGGAAAATGGCACTTGCTAAGACTGAAGCTTTCTGCATAAAGTGTAAATTGTATGTATGGGAGGTATACATGTGTGTACAGCTCTGTCTCTAAGTGAAATTTTGGGGAGCTTGAACTTTGTTTTGTGGGTGATTTAGTCCCAGTTTCATCTTCCACTTTGCAGTTAAAAGGCAGGACAGAGGAACAGCCCTGAAGTGACCAATATCTGAAGGGGGCCTACAAGGATGCTGGGGAGGGACTCTTCGTTAGGGACTGTAGTAGTAGGACAAGGGGTAATGGCTTTAAACGTAAACAGGGGAACTTCAGGTTAGATCTAAGGACGAAGTTCTTCACAGTGAGGGTGGTGGAATACCAGTGCCTCGCCTAGGTTGCCCAAGGAAGTTGTGAATGCTCCAACCCTGGCGGTGTTCAAGGCCAGGTTGGACAGAGCCTTGGGTGACATAGTTTAGTGTGTGGTGTCCCTGCTTATGGCAGGGGGGTTGGAACTAGATGATCTAAAGGTCTTTTCCAACCCTAACTATTCTATGATTCTATGATTTCTGTGACCAAGTGACTGGGCAGACTGGTCTGACTTGCATTCTTCTGTTGAGCCACAACAAGCACAAGGTGCCACGCAGCATGGACTGCTCCTCTCCAGAGGTAGCCTTAGCCATTTGTCCAGCCATTCATATGCACTATAGTCACACTGAGCGACTTGGCTTGTAAGAAAAAAAGTTGGCATTTGTTGATTTCCATAGAAAACTGAACTGTTTGTTGATACCCAGCTCTAACCCTGTAGTCCAGACAAAGCATATAAAGGATCCAAGCCTGACTTTGAGAAAGCGTGTGTTGAGACTGTCTGTGACAATGGGACATATGGCAGTGGGGAGTGTAGTCCTGATCAGGTTTCTCAGTTTCTCAGTGGGTTTTCAAACTTGAGACATTATGCTGAATTTGACCCTCTGGTTTCAAAAGAAGATGCACCTGATTTGATCAGCTTGAATGTTTTCTTCTTGCAAGCCTGCCTTTTTTGATAGCTTCATGATTTACAATCAGACACTTCCCAGCTGAAATAGGTAATCAGTTCATATTCTGACAACCAATGTAAACCTTTTGGGGAGGTAATATTGATGTCTTTGAAATGGGATCTTTAACTGCTCTCATTGTACATCAGTATTAATACAGGCATTCAGTCTTTCATTTCCTAGGTGTATTCCTACTTTGTTTAAGAAAAATTCATAGACTTTCTTTTTTCTTTTCAGTTCATCAGCCAAATTTAATGTTTATGTTCTAAGAGTGAAAAATGTAGGCAAACAGTTTATTTCTAGCTGTCATTCCTATACTACTTCTGTGTGCAAGTGGAACGGTCTAATAACAGACTTAGGGATATGTCTGGCTTTGCATTTTCTGGTATGCGGTATGCACTACTCAATGCGGCTCAAAGTGAGGAATAAAATTAGTGCTGTTCATTTTCCTATAATTTGAAGCAATCCATTTTTCTTGTAGCCTGAAATTCAGGTTGTTTCCCAGTCCCATTGTGTTCAGAACGAGAAGGAAACATTCATCTGTTCAGTCCTAAAAAAAGAAAATTCAAATGCGGCTTTAACATGTCTCTGCTGATGTGGGCTTTCTCTGACGCGCTCTGATTGCCTGTCATACTCTGTAAATCAAAGGTATATATCTACATACCTCATGTTACAACTGCTAAAAGGATCTAATTGTTTCTCTATTCAGCTTGAAGGGCGATAAACACAGATTAATAAGCATATGCATAAATAACTCATATGTATTATGAAAGATTATAATTTGCATTTATTTTTATCTGCATTTCAAGAATTATAGATGCTAGTGTCTATTAGACAACCCAGTTTTGTCACTTTCATGGTAGGGAATCTCTCCCTGCTAGATATTTAATTTTCCTTGACACCATTCTTTGTGAGCCCTCTTGAAGTGGACCTGGGTCTTGAATCGAAGCTATCCTAAAGATTTTACTGGATATTCCTGTGAAGCATGAACTCCCTTTTAGTATATGACGGTGGATTGAAAACTTCACCTTGGATCACTCAGAAATGTCTGAAAAACTCCGTAGTTTTGATTCCCCAAGTTTTTTCTCTAGTATCTCAAAATCAGTAAGCAGGATTACAGAAGAGCCTTGGCTCTCATTTTAAGAGTGTGTCATTACTCATGGGTATAAAGCAGAACTTGAAAATGTGACCAAAGGTAGCCATGTAACTCAAACCCTCCAATGCAAAATATACTGGTTTTACCCTTTACCTTCACATGAGTTCTAGAAGGCACTTGTTAGAGCTGCAATAATGTAATTGGGCTGCTTCTATCTTTTCTTACCTCTAATCATGTGCTTTTGTTGTAAAGCAGTGCATTCACTGGCTAAATAACTAGGTGCTGATAGGCTTTATTTAACAATTGTTATTTCTCACTTCTTACTGAGTAAAAAATAAGATACAAAGAGATTCTAGAGACCAGAATAATGAGTTAGACATCACCAGAAACATTAACATTTCTGCATGCCATTCTAGGTAGCCTAGAAAACCATTTCCCAAGCAAATTCACAGAAGCATGTGTGTGAAGTCCAGTGTAGTTCATCCTTCATAGAACTCAGTAGCCCTTTACTGCATTTAGTAAGTGGGTGACAGTGCCTACTAAAAGATAATGTTGCCATGAGCTCTCTGTAGGACTTGAAAGCCTGACTGATCCAGTACTATACATAATGGCCCCAAATGTTTGAGTCGAGGCTGCTCTGGTTTAAGGTTTTAATCACAAGACCATCTTGAAGGAAGTTTTATTTTGGTTTAGCATTACAAAACTTGGAATCCTGGCATAGCCAGTGCAATGAGCACACAGCAGCAGGCTTCTGTGTCCTGTGTGGGCACTGGGCAGCAGGGCAGGGAAAGGAGCATCATGTATTCTAGAGCAGAAACAATAGTATATAAAATAAATAAAACCCCCAAAGTTGAATTGCTCTTACTAAAGGCACACAAATATCCCTCTGTGCTGCCTAGTTTGCAAAGCAGCTGATTGGGGCAGCAATCCTTGGTACATACATACATACATACATGCAAGGTATCTCTGAGCATCTTGCTGGCTTAAGTAGACTGCTGCCTGCAGTGTAGCATTGGGAGATGGAAAACCAGTTCATATTATGTCAGGGTTATGGTTTCTAGATAGAATACTTTTCAAAAGGGCTTTTCCCTCTCATGGAGGGAACTGAACTAGTATGTTGCCCACTCAGTTTACCTTTATACCATTGAATGCTCTTTGTCTCAATGTTTTAAGTCCCTAAAATAATCCTCACACAGATTTTCACAGCTTGGAACACATACTTGACTGTTGCTTTAGCAAAATTTCATTTCACCGCAGCTTCATAGCCTAATAGTAATAATCCTTTGGGCAGTGTAAGTGTATGTCACTAGAGGAGCATATGAGTCCTGCCTTCCTTCAGTATCAGAGCTTGTTGGATGTATTTTTTGTTCAACTGTGTGGCAAAAAGCTACCCCTGCAAGAAAAAAAAAAAAAAAAAACAAACGAAAAATCTCAAGACAGCAGTGACCAAAAAGTAATAATTAGCTGCACATCCCCATTTGTAAAAGTAATTCTGAGAGTGATGAAAATCAGCATGTGCTGATTTTTGGAAGCTTTGGCAGTTTATTGGCAGCTTTTATTGTAGCCAGTTGTCTCTGGTGTTAAATTCCTATATACATAGAGACCTTTTAGTAGGCTGCTAGAGTTAGTGGATCTGGCCCATTAGCTCTGTGTGTGGATACACACATGAGAAGAGATTCTGTACTTTACATTTGGACAATCCACCTGAATTTCTAAATGGAACATGCACTGGGTATATTGGAAGACCCTAAGGGTGGAATTGGTTCAGGGGCATTCTGGGTACATGCATGCATGGAACAAGCTATACATTTGCTGGTTAGCTTCTTTCGGTGTCCTTACTGAAATCACTAAGTCCTAACCACCTATATGACCATTACACTTGTTTTTCACACACTCTGCAATGCAATATTAAATCAACTATGTTTCTGAAAACATAAAGTCTTCTTTTATTTATTTCTCTGAACAAATAACCAGCTTCTGACAACGCTGGCTAAGGAACTGACATCCATCAAGACAATGGTTTATATCATTATTTCTAAATTTAGGTGTGAAGGTCATTAATACTCTGATGTGGCAATAATGGTCACTTTGCTATGGATAAAAAAGTGATGTAAGCAGAGAGATTTTCCAAGCAACTTTGTATCTTTGTGAACAAGCCTCTCCAGGATTTGACCTGGAGAACTGTTGATACTGATGTACAGGGTTTCATGTAATTTTATTTACCAGGTTGAGACTGTCTAGAGAAGAAGGAAAGAGAGAGAGAGACCAGTGCATACGTCCATATGGAGTGATTCCCTTTCCTGTTTCTGGGTTAATCACAGCTCTGAAAAATGTTTCACTTAGTTTTAGGAGTCTTTGTTCATGTTGCAAGGCACAGACAGATATTCATGCTCTCCAGTTAAATGGCAATGTGGTGATTGACAAATGAGCTGAAACTTTCCCTTCAGAAATCGGAAAAGACAGAGATGGTGACGTGGATACTTACTAGCACATGGTTAGTAATGCTAGCTATACAGTTGAGGCAATGGACTCCAGCAGGGCTTTTCCAGTGCAAAAAAGGATCTTCTGACGAAGCTTTCTATGGGTTTCAGCACCTGTGACAGCAAGGTGATGTATCCAGCAGAGTATTTATGTAGTTAGGGGGGGTAAGCTGCACTAAGTTAAATGTTTGTTTCCTGTGCAAAGACCAGTTCAGCACACAGAGACATTGTAAGTGAGGAAAAATACCCAAGAAAGCCTTGTGCTCTTCTGTAAGAACTTGTACTGTACATTCCCCTGACTAGATGACCTTTGAGGGTTCCTTCCAACCCAAACTATTCTGTGATTCTGTGAGCTTTGCCTTGTGCTGAGGTGTCTGGAAGCAAAATTACCCTGTATGAATATAACAGATCTGGAATGGTGAGCTGCCAAAAGACAAATCTTTGCACAACACTGTCCTGTCAGTGGAGCCTGTATCCATGTCGCATCCCTACTGTGACTGTGGTATGGACACCTCCTCCCAGGCTCTGTAGATCAGGCAGTGCCTCTCCCTTTCTTACCAACTCACATGACATTTATAAAAGAAAACAGAGAGCCAAGCTAGCCCAGGGACTATATTTTGAACTGAGTGTTATGAATTATAATCGTATCAGAAGAATTATGTGAATAACTGGAGTATCAGGTCAGTAGCTGAACAGAAGAAATCTATATGTTTTGCCATGCTGAAGTGAAATTTAAGTTTTTCTCCCAAACAAAATGTTGTTATTCCTGTTCACTGCCGGGTCTGGATCAAACTCCTTTCTGTCTAGCACTGGAGGCCATAGGAAGCATTTACTTAAAACCTTAATTTCCTTGTATTTGAGCTTGGATTTTAAATAGAAAGTAGAGTCATGTTTGCTTGAGGGACTCAGAGGAGCAGCTGTACAATCACTGTTTGACATAAGCCTGAATCTGGAAAGGTTAGACACTGTAATATCTCGGCAGGCTCAGTGTACTTGGTTTACAAATCACTGTTCTTAGAGTGTTGGCACATTTCATTAATTTGTCCAGGTTTAAACTTTTCCCAGCATCTGATCCACAGGAAGGCTTTTTTACTTTTTACACAATTTCCTTCCATTACAACTCTTCGACTCAAAGCCAAAGAAACATCTTCTTACAAAAATCCACAAAACTGATTTTGTATGTTAATTTATTCCCATATCTCATTGAAATATTTACTTAGCCTCAGTTGCTCAGGCAGAGTGGAGTCTGCGCCATGTGGCCTTCCACTGAATGTGACAAAAACACAGCCTTGTTCTAGCTCCTCCCGTTTTTGACAGGATGCAAACCCCCACTCCATTAACACGAACATGCATTTGCACTCAGTTTAAACATTGCATATGGTTGATGTCTAATTCTAGGTGACTCTGAACATATGAGCTTTCATTTACTGGCTTTTAGCTGTGCATCTCCCATGCAAAATTAAAAATATCCGTAGTCATATAAAAGCAGAGCACTTTTCACTCCTGCCTGTTAAACGTCTTCTGTATTCACAACTTAGAAACCTTTCCATATGCATCAGTTAGCCACCAGTCATGCACAGGGCTGGAGCACTGGAGGTCTGCTGCCCCCTATACAGTAGCGAAGGTTGGTGTTCTGAGGAAAGCAACATCAGGCCATTGTGGCTTTTCAGCCCAACATGCCCATTGTTAGTCCCTGGTTAAGGAGGCAGCCTACTGAAGACAGAAGAAATGACACTGGAAATCAGAAGTAGTACCTGCACTTCTATTCAGACTTATGAAGTACAGCTTTATTCAACTCTTGGTGGATCAGAAGGTCCTTAACTCCTCCATTACTCCTTTCCAAGCTGTCTAGCTCATTAGATTTGTTATAAAAATAGTGCACATAGTTTTTATTTATCAGTGTTTCTCATAAAGTCTTTCAGGCTTGTTTTGGTTTGATTTTGATTTTTTTTTTCCCCCTAAACCCTAGCTATTGCTAGCATTTTCAGCCTTTTGTGTTATAAAAATTGTTGGCTGTGGAGCATCAAAGATCATAATTTGAAATTATGCTATCTGACATCTTAGGGAAGACCTGCTGTGGACAGTCTTGGTTAGTTTTGCTGTTACTGTTCATTGTGTACTGCGTGGGAATTATAGCTGTCTTTTGGTTGCTCACCAGGGACTCAGTCTTACAGTGCAGCCGCAGCACTTGGTGGTTCAGATTGATCTGGAAAATCAACTGCATGCAAGATTCAATCCTTCTGTGGATGGCAGGAGCCAGACTCTTGACAGCAGCACAGAGTGCTGTTAGGGTTCTGTTCCACATACAGGTTGGCTTGAAGAAATGAATTCCTAGACATAATCTAGTGTCAGACTATGTGAGCACACCCTAACAAGTGGTATTGCTTAGAACAGAGGCACAACCATCAACCAGTTTCTGCAAGGCTTCCTAGTTATTCCAGTGCAGCAATGCAGATACAGGAGGAGGGGGTGTCAGCTCACTTCATGTTTGCAGGTTCAAACCCTGGGACTGTGGGTTTGATAGGGGTGGTAAAAGAATAAAATTTTATAGTACTGATGTGTTCTGTGTCCTGAGAGGCCTGATGACTTAAGCAGCACCTGATCTCCTACCTCAAAAGCAGAGGCATATGGCATAGGTAAGATGTTTGATGTGCACAGGCATGGCAGATGCTCACTTCAGATAGTCCTCCAGGTGCACAAAATGACTCTAAATTTGACCTTTGTCATGATTCATTTGCACTTGAGCCTATCTAAAAGGATGGTAGTATGAGCCTCTGGATTTTGATGTAAGATTGTGGGTCATTTGGAGTCTTTTGGAATAAGGAGAGGGACCTTTGAAGTGTGATTAAAAAAAGGAAAAGGGAAGAAGAGGGAAAAAAAAAGTAATTTGTTTTTATGTTCAATTTCTATAATGAAAATGGCATGGATTTGTGTAAAACCATACTTACAGTGCAGTTTCTGAATCCATGATTGTGATCCTGCCCTTCTTTCTTCAGTATTACATTTCATGGTCTGCTGAAATCATGTTTAGGGGGATAAAAATAGTGTATCTTCTGTTTTTTGGCATCCAACCTCTAATTTACAAATATAATTTATGCTAATCTTGAAAGTGCTTCTCAGATACAAAGTAAAATGTGTCATCCTTAGTATATGTGTGTATAATTTATTCTGATGGGGAATAGACATTTCAAAGCCATTTCAGCCCTTTATACTCAGAACATTTGATATGAGCGGAAGATGTATGAGTAAGGAAGTGGTTAAAATAACAATAGCTATTCTCTTAACCCAAAAAAGGTAGATGCACCAAGGGATGAACTGCTGTTTGCTCAGTCGAGCCAGCTCATAGACAATCCCTGAGTGAAGTATTTTTATTCCTTTTGTATTTTTGTGGATGATTAGTCATTTTTATGATGGGCTTATAAAAAATCTTCCTACAGCATCACAGTTAATTTTTTGGGACCTAACTTCAGTCTCTGACTCAAACAGCTTCCCTGAGGGATTAGATGCATGTCATGGTGGGGTAGGACTGCATGGGCTTGCAGCTCCCCAGAGAGAAGAGGTCTGGCCATCCATGTGCATTGTTTGCCTTGTAACTCAGTTCTCCCCACTTTTGCAGAGGAGCTTGCAGAGACTCTCAGCTCAGTTTCTGCCAGGTAACAAATCAGTGTCTGTGACTGAGTCTTCCTCACAAGAAGAGTGAGCAGCTGCTATTGAAATGGCTTCTCTTGGTTGTCTGGAGTGTCACTCCTTAGAGTACATTTGTCACCAGCAGGGTACATTCCCTTTCCTCCTGCTTAGGAGATCAAGTTTCATAATTAGGTGTAGTTCCCCTTTTGAACTTGTGGATAACAAGTGAAAAAATCTCATGTAAAGGAACACAGGAAGAAAAATAGAAACTATACAAAGATGAGGAGAACTAACAAGTGGTTCTTGGTGCCTGAGGCATGAAACTAATCCATTTTAAGTCTGAACTGATAAGAGAATTTCTGGTTGAATACCAAGAGCCAAGGATGGATAGATAGCTGGGACAAAAATGTACCTTTAGGGTATTCTGACTTTATGGGGCTTAGATATTCCTAAGAATTCTCCTACTCCTTAGAACTACACTAAGGGATTTAATATTCCACATTGTTTGTAGTTAAAGCAGTAACACCAAGTAAAACAAAAGTTTTCACACAACTCTGAGGTTTTTTTTTTCCAGGAATTAATTAAATTTTGCCTGGTCCAAGTAATGAAACTCAACAGCAAATTAAAACTTACTTGCAGTGCAAAGTAGTAACACTGCAAACAAAAAAGAGCACATTGATTGGGGCAGGCAGTCTCCAGATAATTTTTCTTTGCCATGTCTTTGCTAAGTGGTGAGAACTTGACAACTTGAAAATATATTCCTAGTCAATAGGAACATTATGAGTCGTGGCAAAGCAAGGTGAAAATGACCTGGCCCACGCTTTGTCCATTTGCAGTATTTTCAGAGTTCATTTTTAATGTTTAGTCTTCTCCTATAACTTCGCTTCTTGTGATAAGTAATAAAATGAATAATACAAAAGACATTGCCCTCTGTAGTTCTTCAAACACATAAGCATTTCAGTTATTCCATGCCGTAGTTTGGTCAGTGCTCCCATATCTACTTGCTAGACCAGAGCAGGCAGAGCACAATAAGCTGATCTGTAATGTGTCCAGAACCACAGTGATCACAGCTTATTTGCAGGTAGGCTGATACCACAGTAAGAAACAGCAAGGTTGGAATGGTTTTATGTTAGCCCAGTTCTGACCTCAGAAATCTCAGCTGACAGATAAAACCTGTGTTGGAGGTATAACAAGACTTGTCAGATCCACCATTTGGAGCTCTTGTGCATATTTTAGAAACAAAAGCTGAAATCCGCTATTACTGTTTTGAGGCAGATCCAACTGCTTTGGTATTTGCTATAATGATTCAATTCCAGTACTGTGTGGAGGAGGGAGAGGGATGAGAACAGTGCACCCAAGGAGGGAGCATGTAATCTGGCAGCACTCAATGGTCTCCATCAGACTTGTTAAGTAGGCTTTGGAGATGTCCCATAACTTGTTCTTGAAAGAAGAGCTGCTTCAGAACAGTTTTTTTTTAAGGGTGTCTGGAGCCAACCTCACTGCACTGCCCTTTCTTCCATCCAGTGCAGCGTCGGTCACTAGACCTAGGCAAATGCCAAAGTGCATTTTCAGCACAAAGTCAGGTTTACTGTAAGTGTGTAACGTGAGTGATTGTATGATTTATTTTGTTATTATATAATTCATGTCTCTCTTTGCAGACAAATGACTTGCCTTTTTAACGGTTATTTGAACGCTGTACATAATTCTTTGTCAGAGAAGCAGTTGAACCTGGCCAAGTTCAAATTGAAACTTCCCAGAGGAATAATCCAAATCTGAATTTCTGTATATATTAATAAACTGTGTAATACTTGCAGCAACTCACATAATACAGTTTTGAAATGAGATGGAACTCATTATCAGTACAATGAGGAGCACAGGCTCTTTCCTGTCAGAAATAATGGAGTGAGAGCTACACAATTATTTTCCCTCACTGCTTCTGGAGTCATTTATGCAGCAAGGTATGAGTAAATCTTTCTCTGCCTGTTGTGCTGTAGTGGGACATACACCAGCCCCAGCCAACTCCTGTGGTCGCAGGCAAGAGGAGTATATAAACAAATCCTTTCTGTCTGGTTTCATGGTGTAATATCAGCAGCATTGTGCATTGCAAAGCTGCATTCCACAAGTCCGAATGGAGCACTGGCATGCTGCTGCCTGAGGGCAGGGAATGCCTTGTTTGAAATCTGCCATCCAGCTTTTGTATTTGTGCTCTGGGTATGAGTCTGCAGTGACTCCTTTGTCTGTGCACCATGGTGGATTTCAGTCTCTATTACCAATATGTGAACCTTGGCACTCCTCCTAGTGTTACACTTGCACTTACTAGTCAAACTCTGCTAGGAAACACCCGCTGACCGACACTCAGGAGTCACTACCAGCATAAGTCCCAAACATAAGCTTTTTTGTCATGCTGACTGATGACCATGGCCCAGGACCAAGAATTAGCGGCTAGTCTTCTTCAGCTTGGAGTTTACAGTGCCTAACCACCAGCTGAAGGTTGGTTACTACACTGAAAGAGAAATGGACTGTCTTTTACACATGGCTGAAAAGAGGGAAATGGTGCCCTGCTGATTTTGTCTAGTAGCTGAGCAGAGAATATAGAAAAGCAAGACCAGATCTACTTCAGCCATGAAGCAGAATAGCAAGGTCTGTTCCCATCTGTACCTGCAACCTCTCTCTGACCTGACTATAGGCTGTATATTCTGGAGTAAGCATAGGAAGCGGGTGAAAAAGGTTTTCATCTGTGACGTTGAAAGGAATTCAGTAAAGAATGAAAAAATATGGGAAGGGAAGGAAATGACACAATTCAGTTGTTTAATGAGATATATGTGTTTAGAGATTGGACTTATGTTTTGAAAATTCTTATTTCTGGGGTACAGGATACAGCAGTTTGGCAAAAACCCCCTCTTCATATAAATGCAGTTCTGTGTATTCTCAGGAAAAGGGTGAAAACTCACTGGAAGTTGTGCAAGTCTATCCATAATGGAATCTGTCTTACAGTGTGTGGTTTAAACACCTTTATGCAGTAGTGAAGTAAATGCACTAATTAAATAGTGTAACTTGATGAGAATTTTAATGTCAGAGACATGGCAAACTGAAATTCTGTTTGCTAAATGTGGTTTGTCCAGTGGACTTAAGGAAGGAAGCAGACTCCCCACCTGCGTTCTTCAGCATGTTTGGATAGTAATCTTCTCTAAATAACGTGACAGGCCCTTTTTGTAGTCCAGCATCAGAGGATTATATTATTTTCAGAACAATTTATGCAAGATTAGTGGAGACATAGTTAATCATTTAAATTAGCTACAGGTTTTTTATTAATCTTCAAAATAATGAGTTCTACCTTTTGATCTTTATGTCTGCAAATCCCTCTGGAATTGATGTCAATTAGGATTCAGTAATAACTCAGTTATGAACATGGACCAGTGCGTGCATATGCGTGGCATGCGTGCGTGCAGGTGTGTGGCGTATACATGTGCAGGCAGGTGGGGAGTGGCACGCGTTCAGTTAGACCTGTTCACTTGTTACCGATTTGGAAAGTGGACCTCTCCACTCGTGGAAAATAAATAAAAATGCAAGGTCAGTAATAAGCAAAAAAAGGCTCTGCTTTATCATGCACAAAGTTGCATGGTGCCAATCTGGTGCTTTTAGGACAATTAGGTACAGCTTGTGTGTTACGTACAATGAAGATAGGGGACAGCGTCAGGGAATGAAGTGACCTTACTCTTCACATGAACTGTTGAAAATGTTCTTGTCTTTTAAAGAAGGAAATGTGTTCCAGAAGCAAGTAAACTGCAGCAGCCCAAGGCAACACTGAATAGGAAACTTACAGAGGAGCAGACTGACCCTGCTTATTGGTTCACTCTATGTGAAGGAGAAACAGGAGGTAATTAGGGCTTTCCAGGGCTTTGCAGTTCTCATACTGACATTTCTACATGCTCACAGTGGCACATACCATTTCAAACCTCCATGCAAACAGTCCCATGTTGACCTGTGTGTGTTGCCTAGTTTTTTTGTGTACTCAGTGAATTGCCTTAATTGAACTGTGCTGTGGATTTGCAGTAAAGCATCAGTAAGAGCTGTGGTTCGGAACTGATAAGCATGCATGACTATAGTAGGAATAATACCCGATTCTCAGTCCTGCCATCCATGGTACAATGTAGTACTTGGTATGATAGCACTTTTTTCAGCTGAGCTTTCCTTCTTCTGCGTCTGTGTTTCTGAACGTTTGGAGGTTATTTTCTTCTTGGTGTCCCTCAGCCCATTGCCTTTTCATCTCCTATATTTGCATCTTACTAGTCTCATGCTGCTCATGTTGCAGCTTCAGGTGGATCTGATGAGATGTTAATACTCAGTTTCCTATATACATGTAATTTTTTGAGCACTTCTTTCTCTTATCATTCTTTAATCTGAAGGGAAATGATTGACTGGACCCCAAGAGCCTTGTTTTCCAAGGTACATGAATGTCTATAGTTAAAGATGAGTGCAAGAGACTATGGATCAATACACGATGTTGCATTTCTATAGCAGTATTATTCTTTGCCCTACTTGCGGTCTCTTGTCCTTCTGAAAACTGAGTTCTGACTTCTGATGTTTGAAATTTTTCTGTAGGCAATTTCTAGACATAATGCTGTGAAACCTGAACAAAAGCTTTTCTCAATTTTTTTTTGTAAAATTCTGAGTGAGTGCATAGTGGTGTATGTACATTTCAGTTCTTGGCAACTTATGTTGAGAAATAGACCGCTCTATTCTAGTAGTTATCTCGAGAAATGAGAAGAGCATTACTGGTTTCCAAATTCAAAAGTACAATCTGCTCATCAAAAGCAGAACTGAGACTCTGGTTCCAGGTACAGTTCAGGCAAAGGTGGGTCACTTACGTGTGTATTTTCTCTTACAGCATAGGCGGAGAAGTAGCAAGAGGAAATGAAGGAAGCTACGTGGGGAAACATTTCCGCATGGGATTTATGACAATGCCTGCTCCTCAGGACAGACTGCCACATCCTTGCTCCAGTGGCTTTACAGTGAGATCCCAGTCTCTTCATTCTGTTGGAGGAACTGATGATGAAACTAGCAGCTCTCGTAAGCAGCCGCCTCCAAAACCTAAGCGAGACCCCAACACCAAACTGAGCACCTCATCTGAAACAGTCAACACTGGAACAACAAGTAAAAGTGGGAAACTACCGGACAGGACTGAAGGTAAATGCTATAATTCTTTGGAAAAAAGGTTTTTGGTGACCTAGCGTTAAGATTATCCGGTTGATAATCTTGTGTTTAAGAATTAACTGTATGTTTCCCCATCTGTGTAACAGTTCCAGCACATTTATCCCAGATCACTGTGCTCTAAATTTTGGACCCGTGGGTAATTGCCAACCATTGACATTTCTCGCAGACGTGTGCCACTTATACGGCCTAGCTATATACTGGGGAATGAGTGGAATTTATTCAAAATAAAGGAAAAAGAGATTGCTATCAGGTAGCAATGTTACCTGCACACAGCCAAGTTCCAATCACCGTATCACTAGCACTGTCCAACCCACAGTTCTGGACAGGGTCCTTCTTAATAAAGAAGTGAAGGACAAAAACTATAAAATACTGAAAACTGCATGAATCTCTACAGCAGGGAGATATTATCCATCAGTAAAAGTTGTACCTGAGGTGATATAATGTATTGCCTAAGCTTCTGTTTGCATGTAGGTCTACATTTTCTCTTCACAGTTACATTGCAGCCCACTTACATTCTTATTCTTCCTAGTTACATTGCAGCCAATGCAACATTCAGAAGAAAATAAACAAATGTGTTGAATAAGGATATAACTTCCTTACTGTGAACTACTAAAGAAGAGATAACTCTATAGGGATCTTCTCCTTCCTTTCTTCCATGCTGGAAATCCATTTTATGCAGCAGTAGGACCAGCTGTACTCCCTGCTAGGAGAAATCAGGATGACTCTGCTTCACAGTATGAACTGTAAGAAGGAACCCTTATGGACAAATGGTTTTGATCAGTGCTGGTCTTTCCTACTGCTGTGTTACATATCAGTTTTGACATCCCATGCAATATGTTGTACTCTTAGTGTGTGTCCCTTTTGCTTGTTGTGGTCAGAAATGCTTGTTAGCTGCATTCATGCTAGAACCCCTTTTAAGCAAATCTGATTTTAAAAAGTCATGGGTGATAACAACAGTGCAAAGGAATGTGTAATTCAACATATGTCTATGACTGCAAGGTCGAGCACAAACGCTGAACAAACTGTAGATATATTTATGCTGTTGGTGGTGATTATTTTGCATATGACATTTACCATTACTTCCATAGCTTGTCCTCCACCGTGACCATTACATCAACTCCACCAAACAGACTAACATGACAAATCCAAGAACTGAGTAACTGCCCTTAATAAAAGCAGTTTACCACAATTTTACTGAATCAAAGGCTACATAGCAACCATTCAGATTTGTGCCACAGACAGATCTAAAATCTCAGAAAGTCTTTCAAGTCCTTCATTTAATACAGAAGGAGAATGCATGGTACAATCTTCTTGGTCTGGTGTGCTCTGAAGTGAAAGACAGGAGCTTTTAAGTTTCTCAAAAGTTCGTTTGAAAAATATTGTATTTCAAAATGTTTTTGTAATTCTTTAATATATTAGCACTCTTTCTTCCTGAGTCTGCACAACCAGAATTGCCAAGGCTAAATGAAGTTTGTCTTGCAGACAGGGCAGTAAAATAGGCTTTAACAGTATCTAACTTGTTTACTGGATATTCCTGCAAGTGTGCATTGACTCGCAGAGTATATTGTGCTCTTTGGTATAGCCAACCTTCACATTATCTCTAGGATGACTAGGAATGAGGTCTGTTTTATATCCATCTCCCTAGCCCTTTTCCTCATTTACTGAGAAGCAAGAGTCTTTGAAAGCCTTAAAGTAGCAATAATAATAATGACAGTGATAATTGAAATACATCCAAGTATTCCACAGATCTCACAGAAATTATGGCAGACTCCTTAAGTAGTCTGGGTCATTATGAAACTGGATTTTCTTCAGCACTATTATTATGGAAGGCTCTGAAGATTTTGCTTCCTTTCCCTCACCTTCTCCCACGATTTGAAATTTGACACTAAGGACCTAGTATGTAGTCATGTCCCTTCTGACATTCCAAAATCTGTAATTGATTGACATTTCTGTTTCCGAGGCCAAGTACTGCTTTGCCTGCTCCCAGTCTGTACCGGTTGAGCTTGATGTATCCCATCACATGATGGTTACGAGTGTCATGTGTGGTATTATAGAAGGTTCTCTTTGTATAGTCTGCATGACAGTGGTATTACTACACCATAATACTAAGTATTGCAGAGCACCTCAGCTTCATTATTGTAATCAAGGTCTGAATATTGATAGCAAGATCTCTGGAAAGAACCGGTTAATGGTTAATAATCTGTCACTAGCATAAAAGGTAGTACCTAAGTGTTGCCTTTGAGTGTGACTAAATGCCTTCATGGAATATTGAGAACCTCTGTGATACTTGATATATGCCCTGTATTACATTCATTCTGCAGGTTTATGTGTAGTACAGCAATGGGCACTTTCAGACTATCACGAAGAAGTTCCTGGTAATTTTGAATTGACGGAACCCGTTGTTATTTTCATGTGTTCAGAATATCTGACCTGTTTGTATGTGTCTGGTTTTCTATATGCCAGACATACAGGGGTTTGACCAGAGTCTGGTAGATAGAAAGTAAAATCAGATTATAGGAAGCGTTTTTACTAAGCAGTCAAATTTTGAAGTCTCAGGCATACTCAAGGTGGTGTGTGGATGAACAAACTGAAATGCTTTGCTGTCACCAGGACAGGCTTTGTTATTACTCATGCACTCCAAGGTAGAAAGTTTGTTGTGATGAAAGAATTTTCACAGTCATCATCTGGCTAGCATAGGAAAGTTTATATAAAACCTGTGGTCATACATTGATGAGGACATCTAGAGAGGAGCAGAACCAGATGAAAGTTAATTATCTGCAGTATTGATTTGACACAAATATTAAACCAGCTTTGTCCCAGAATAGGAAATTATTACTGTTGCTCTACAGTTAATTCCCAGCAAATAAAGTATCTGAAACTGTGTGTAGCTCAAAGAAACTTGTGAAGCTCCAAGTCTGCAAATCGTTCTTTTTCTGTGCAAGTGGTTAAATTTTTCCGTATCTAGTAGTTCTCATTCTAGTAGCAGTCTTTCAATTCAAGAGATTATAAACCTATATCTTTCTGATTTCAGGTGAGATAGTCCATAGGATACAATATTCATGTTCTCCTAGGGAGGTCTTTGGAATGTCAAGTCCAAGAACACAGAGGCTTAACTTTATAATTATTGTTGATACTGTACCCAAATATTTGTATATGCTTGCATCTCATACATTTGTATGTATTTGTGGTATTTGCAGGCTGAATGGCTACAGCTTTTTCCAGGAGCTATGGAAAACAATGATAAAACCCCCTATTGTTTCTCCACCAACTGTTGTGGAATCTTTACAAAGGAGTTGTCACAAAATTGTTCCCAGCTCGTTTTTTTAATGGCAGTGCAGAATAATTCAGACTATAATTTCTATTGTCTGACCCCGTGGCTAGTTTGAAAAAGAATTTGCTACATTTCCTAGGCAACCAGGGACAGCCTCACCACTCATTATTATTAAACATATTTACTTTTTGCTTTCTGATAGCATCCAGTTTATACAAACAAAACCAATTACTGATGGTAACTTTCATTCTTTTCTGATCGTGGTAAAGTCCAAATATTGAATCCATCCCATCATAGTAACTACAATTAACATTAGATTATGTTTTGAATGTGAGTCTGACTTTGCTGCAGAGAAGTAAGTGGCAGAAGAAATTTGGTCATGAGCTTGAAAGACCTCTTCCTCCCAAAACAGAGATAGCATCACTAGCAGCCACAGTGGCTCTGTACACTTTCCCTGTAAGTATACTTGCTCCCAAATTTGTGGGAGTGTGAGAATCTTCTTTCAAGTCACGATGACATGCATTAACCCTGTCACGTTGTACAGCAGTGTGATAACACTGTTTAGTGTGTTCATCCCAGTCTACCTTGGCTATTCCTGAAAGAGCGCTCTCCAGTCTGGAGGACTCATTCTCCTTAACTTGAGTTTAATTTCATTGCTGTGTTTTTACACTTTCATGTCCCTTCTTATGCTTCAGTATTCCTTTTGACTCTCCTGGCTATCTCTCATGTGCACCCACTGAACACCTTCCACCTAGTGCATTTCTCCTCCATGACAGATTTCTAGAAATTTGTTTTTAAAAATGTGGGTTGTCTTTTCTGCAGAGTTTTCAAAGTCTGATAGGAACAGCAAACAAATGTGGCTATGCCCCATATATCACACATTGGAAGTGAGAAGTGAACTGAAAGGGTCATTTTAAATAACATTTTAGCATGGAAGGCATATCTAATCTTGATCCTGAAAGGGATTTTATTGAGAAAACGCAGGAGTTTAATTTATGTGCTTTCAGTGCCCAATCTTACAGAAAAAGGAATTAATAGAACAGTGTAATTGGTGAATGTAACCAGCCTCAAGCAGTGGTTTTTATATGATCACTGCATATCCACAAGAAAGGTTTACAGATCCACTGCAGTACAATCATAACTGCAGAGATAGCAGTGAATTGCATTGTGAAAGTTAACTTCTTGTTAAAATTCCGCTTAGTAATACGAATGATGACTACATTATGTAAGTATATAATACATATATATAATGAAAATGCAAGTTTTATGTGCATGCGTGTACATGCAAATATGTGCATACAAATGCAAATTAAAACTCAGAGTAGCATTTTCAAGACTTTGCACAGGGTTGTTCTGCTCCTGCCAGAGCTCAGAGGAAGTTTAGGTCTAAGGCATGAAAATGCTTGCAGGGATCCCCACCTATTGAAACCCACTGAGTTTGTTTGGTGCTTTCCCTCCAAGTGTCACATGTGGAAGAAGCTACCCTTCTTGTCTCCTTCTAAGCCCATGCAGTGGGCTTTCTTTCTTGCTCAGCAACCTCTAAAGGTGGGAAACTTGCAATAAAACACTCCTCGGAGAAGAGCAATTACAGTAAGTGTAACTGGGGTTGCAGTCCAGCTGGTCTCTCTCATAAATCTATTTTTCTGTCAGCTAAACTGGTGACTCTGCATTGTAAACTTGAACTTTCGATTTTGAACTTGGATTAAAGGGATTTAGCGCTTTTTCTGGTTTTCCATGGTGCTGGTTTCCTTTTATTTCCTACCTTACTGAATAGTGTATTTAACCTGAACTTTAAAATAGTGTCCTCTGCAGTAACTTTGTCATGCCCCTCCTTATAGCCAGATCTGATTCCCACATCTTTTTATCCATGCCTGCTGAAGGAAGAAATATCACTAATGAGCCCTATTCAGACCTTAGAAGTGTAAAGGAACTGAAAGATGAGTTATGGTGGGTATAGTTATGGGCAGTTTAAGATGCTACTGCTTCTGGGCTATCTGCTTGGTCTCCTGCAACCCAGTGCTGACATAGCAGAATGTGGTGGTTTAGAAATGTCTCTTTGAGACATGGGTGCTCCTGCACAACCCTACTGCTGGGCAGGAGCTGTGGCATGGGAGTGGGGCAGGCAGGTCTGGTGGAAGCATCCTGCAGTAGAGTCAGTCAGAACCCTGCACAGCAAGCTCAAGGCAGATAGCTCTTGGAACATGCTCCCTCTTGGTGAGGGTCAGTTGTCACTGGGGCCTGCAATGCTGGGTGTGGGTCTGAGGACAGTGAAGGGCAGGCTGCATGGCTCTGGCAGAACGGGATGTCCCGCATGTGTCACTGTGTCTCAGAGGCCTGAAGGATGTTTTGCTCTGTATGGTTTATAGTTAATTTTTCTCTTTCCTGCAGTCTGCTCTGTATTTTAAGCACAACGTTTTGACCCATGAAAAGCTGCAACTAGCGTTCACATTAGCTATATAGGTATAATGCAAGCTGGTATTCAGCAATGCATAAAGCAATGTCTCTTTTAATTTATGTACCTTAATCTGATTTATCCATTATTTTTTATACACTGTAATGTAGCTCTTGCAGATTGCAAGGCTTGAGAGGGCTTAACTTGAAACTGTGCACACTGTGGGAGAAGGCAGCTGGTGATGATGGAGGGAAAAGTCAAAGCCAGCATCAGAAAACACAATACCCTGTTGTCAGCAGAGTGAGGTGGCATTGGCTCTTCACTACCACACATGATTCAAAGAACTGCCCTGTGTGGACAGGTGGCATAGAGATGGATATATATGATGCTTCAGCAGTGCTAGAGCACTGCAGTCTCTACTAGACACCTAGCACTTCTTCCCTTTGTTCAGCCCTGCATCTCAGCAGCCTCCTTGCTGCCACAGTGGTTAAAAGACTGGAGGGCAGTGCTGGCCTCACTTCGCTGTGTGACTGTGCCCAGCAGTGCCTCTGCTCTGTGTTTGGCCCATTTGGTTGCTGAAACAGCTTATTTCCACTGACTTGCACTCTAGCAGGAAGGACATGGCAAAGATTTCAATCTGTTCTCTAGCATTTAATAGCTTAGAGATTTTTCAAAGGCTTTGCTTTTTGGAGGGGGAGTAGTTTTTCAGTGTTTTGGGGTTTGGTATTCTTTGCTTTTGCTGAGATTTCATTTTGCCCCTCCTTGCAGAGAATCAGTTTTCAGATTGCAGCTCCCAGAGCTGGTTACTTTCCTGTGCATACCACCTCCTCCAGCCCTTCATCTTTTCAGGTCTGTTTTCTGGTTCCTCAGATAAGGGAGGGCAAGGGGGAAGGAATGAATGAAAGCAGCAGTTCTTATAGCTGTTATAATAGCTTTCTGCGCAGAGCAATGAGCACAATGTGACTTTTGGAGGGATTTATAAACAAGTTTTGAAGTCACACAGGGAATATGTTCTTACCCTCAAGGCACATATGCATACTCATTAACGTTAATGGAAGCTGCAAGCACTGAACAGAAAATAGACCATGCAGTGGTAAAAGACATGAAGATCTAGTTACCCGCTTGGGAATTGTGTTGTGCCCAAGACTTGGCATTTGGTACTTCAGCTATGTTGTGCTAGTCTATCCTGTGTACTTAGTGTCTTTTTTTTTTCCCCCTTTAATTTAACAAAGTTGCTTTATATATTCCTCATCTCTGTTTTCACATTAGGATGTTGCTCATTTGCTGAGAGATGCTGCACCTATGTAAGAAAGCACAAAATTAAATGTGCAGCCCTCCTGCAGTACAGATATCTCTCTGCTTGAAAGGGTGACGGAAGCTGGGATGTTCTGGGTAATGGAAAAGCCTTAATAATGTGAGTTCAGGGAGTGTTGTGCTAATTTACCAGATTGACTGCAAATACAACCAGTCCAGGAGGAGGCTGCCTTGCCCTAAACTAAGGCTAGTAAACCCTGCTAAACACTTGTGACTCCTGCTGAGTGTGTGGGCTTTTCTGCACTGTGTACCTTGGTGCTCCAGGGCTCAGGAGACTTTATAAGCCCGGTTGCAATCACAGGCCCAGACTGTGCTTGTGAATTCACACCGTTCTGCCCTGGAATTAGCAAACCATCTAGGACCTCAAAACAGTGTTGGGTATAACAGACATGCTGAGTGGGAGGCTTTCTCCAGGCTGTTACCACCCTGAGGTCTGCTGACTGTACAGAGTCACTGTAATCCCTGGAAACACCAACATGGCAAGGAAATGTGAGCCACTTACTCAGCAGTCAACTGGGATCTAGGACAGAGTATTAGCACGGGTTTCACATTGTATGAAAATCATGAGGATGCTTTTATAGCCAACCCAGCCCTGGAAGTACTTCAGCTGTGCTCTTGAGGTGTCTGAATCCATAATCTTTACCAGAATGACCACAATGAAGAAGGAGTCTCTGAAGAAAGCTATCACGTGGGTGCTTTTGTCCACTGCATGGTTAATTTGCAACCTCAATAGACAGCCCGTTTGTAACTGGAAGATTATAGTGTCAATAAATCCACTCATTATCATCAAGTCACTCTTTGTTAAGCCTGGAATACTACTAGAAAAAGACTAAGTTGTTGTAGATGTGACTATTTCATTTTTTATTTTGTTGATACCCCAGGGAATCGTAATACTCGGCCTTCTCAGCATTTCCACCTGTGAGCTGAAATACGATGAAACACTAGATTCTTGCATTATTTTGCATCACTGAATGGCTCTGAAATCAGGGCCAGGAGGGGAGGAGAAATCCAGGTAATTCTCTTGCCTCATTTTGACAGCCCTTCAGAATTTGTTAAGTAAAAGAAATGCCCATGAAACTACAAAATAGCAATTTTGGAATACTTTACTACACTTCTATTTCCCATACTGTCTTTGTCATTGTCTGCTGAAGACATGGCAGACAAATGAAAAAGAGCTTGAGGGGTCAGACTGGAATCCTAAAGTCCGTGTTTACTCTCAAAGCTACTATGTGGTAATAGAGATGTCTGGCAAGACTAATTTGGAATTAAAGGAAAAAACACAAAACAGCTGCACTTTTAATTCCACAACAAATACATTGAATTTCCACCTCTTTATCTTACCTTATTTTTAACTGGTGCCCTAATTCTGTTCTTACTTAAACAACCAATTGAGACAAATCCTGATGGAGTGAAGCACAACTGAGCTCTCAAAGCGTTTCCTGCCAAGAGGTTGATACTGAGAGGGTGGGAGGGAGGGCACTCACTCTGTACTCACGTTGGCTTTACTGGGAGTGCACGGTGCGTAGCAGAATCATGTCCCAAGATATTTAACTCTAGCTCCAGGTGAGATCCTGTCATGGCTATCATCTCTTTCATCGGTAATTTCTTTCTAATGACTCTTTGAATATAGTGGTCTTGGTTGGTGCCTTGGTTTGCTGCTTTCATCTCTTCCACTTGGCTTAATGCTGGATGACATCAAGCAACATATGCCTGACATGCTACAGCTGTGTTTGGCACTTTGTGCTTTCCAATCCATACGTGTTCAAACAGCGCTGCGTTGGGATAACGTAGCCAGCAGTGACAGCTCAACAGAGCACAACTTCCTTTTTGCAACACCGTCAGCTTGCCTGGAGGTCACAATGTACCAGCCTGAGCTTTTCATAGATGCATGAGGAAAAAGAAAAACCAAGCACATGCAATTTTTTGTGCTAATTTTAGTGGCTGTAACTTTGAACTGCTGGCATGTCAAACAAGAAGCACAACCCCCAAAGTCCAGACTGGTTTGCAGCTGGCTGCTGATTCAGGGGGAGACTTAGATGTGGGAAGTAAAAGCTGAAGCATGGTGTACTTGTCATCATCAAAAGGCGTAGCTTACTATCCATTTCCAGTGCAGTAGTATAATATATGCCATGGGTTCCATCATTTCTCTGAGATAAAAATGAGTAATGCTCTGCCTTCAAATTCACCACCAGCTTGTATGTAACAGTTGAATAACTCTAGCTCCTCTTATGCTTAATAGTTAAAAAAAAAAAAAAAAGTGGTAGTGCAAGCACAGCCCTCTTAGCTGAAAGATGCCTGGAAAAACTTAACTCTGTGTAGAGAGCAGTATAACCTTTGGGTTGGTGGCCCTTCCTGGGATGAAGAAGATTCCTGGCATTTTCCCCTCCATGCATGACTGCAAGGGGAGCTGTCTCCCATTTCCTTTTGGTAGAATACTGTTGAGTGGCTATAAGTCTTGCCCTAGGATCAGTGTGGTGGTGCCAAAATGTCTCCTCGACTTGGAAAGTTTTAATGGGGGTAGGTTTCTGCTTATGACAATGGAAGTCTCTTAACACTTGTATTTTGGTGAATGAGACAGTAAGCAGCCCTCTGGTTAAACAAACAAGCAAAAACAACAAACCCAAAGAAAGCAAACATACAAATGTGCACCAAGCACAAATTTGAAGTTATACCACCATTGTGGATTCAAAATCTTGGTAATATCCCTTGCCTGGTTATTTTATTACATATGAGAGTTTGCAAACAAAAGCATGGAAGCTCCGGGTATTCTGTGGTTCTGAATTATTTGTTATTTTCTGTAAAGAATGAGTTAATTTTTACAGCTGTTGTGGATAAGTATCTGTAGTGACTATTTGCCATAAGATCCACATCTTGCGAATACATGCTTGCATGTGAATAAATGTTATGCCAAATGGAGGCTTGTGTGGTGTAAGTCTCCATTTTGGCACAAGGAGGAGCAAGGTTCTTCACAGCTCTGCCAGTGGCTTGGATGACCTTGAGTATTTCACCTGGTTCTGAGTCCCAGATTCCTCCTCTGTAAAATATAATGACAAGGGCTTTGTTTTGTGAGGTAGTTTGCAGCCAACTTATGATCAGAGTATTTCTGCTCACAATAAAAACTTGGGCTAATGGGACATGTGTGAGTGCTTTTGCGAACAGCACTGTAGAAAGAGGCTTTTGAGCAGAGAAGGGAACACATGAAAGACTGTCCTTGCTTGATGTGAAATTCCACACATCTGGCAGTGTTTCATTTGTGAACTCAGGGCAGTCACTGTGCAAATGAGGACTTCAAGCAGCTGCACAATATAGGAGCTGCTCAAGTTCCCTTTCCCAACCTCCTGTTGGTATCACTGATGCTGCAGTGTAAGGGTGCACAGTGACTGTGATTATGGTCCAGCTCTATGAAATGCTGAATGCCATCAGTTTACAGCACAGACAGTTTCAGGAGATGGTAGGTAACAACCACCCATCAGAGCTTAGACTGTTCTGTGCTGTCCTCTACAAGAAGCTATGCCTCAGTAGTATGGATGAATTCCTGCAAAGAGCTTTGCTTCTGAGCAACAGCAGAACAAAGTAGGCTGTAAATACTGGGTTATAGGAATAACTTCTGGTTTCCTGTGGTCATGCTCAAAGCATGGGTGCATCCCTGTGTCCTAGTGACAGTGAGAGTAGATGCTAGTTCAGTCATCATGGGGAACTTCAACAGCTGAAAGATAGGATAAAAAGGACATTTCTTGAAGTGAAAAGTTGCTTGGCAAAGGAATTGATAAGATATGTTATCTGAGAAAGCTGACTGGGATAACATTTTCAGCAGTCACTGTCTTTTCAGTGGCAAAACCAGCACTGGCTTGTCCCTGCCATTCCATTCCATTGCCATGCCATTCTGCACTTAGTTGAAGCATTAAGGCTGTTTTAGGGGCTGTGCCATAAGGTTGCGTGGGTCCAAATTATGAGTAAATGGGAAGGAGAAGAAGGGGGAAAGAAGTGCTGTGTGTGTGCTCACTGCAAACACAGTGGGGGAGACACAGGGAGAAATAATAACGAAATTCATTTATGTAAAGAGCTACTGGAAGCAAGTGATGGTCTTGTCTCTTTCTCCAGTCATACTCTGGTGGCTGATGCCTGCTTCTTCCAGTAGATATTTGCTAAGATCTTTTAGCTTGTGATACTATTTTTGCTTTAATTGTCTTTCATTTACATTAGCTTTCCAAACATTTTTGCTAGAGACCTCCACATCTTGTCATTGCTGCATCTTCTGGCTTCTGCTTCCTGGTCTTCTTTTTCCCTTTTTTTCGTAGGGTGCTAGTTTTTGATCAATTCTCTTTATTGTTCCCACTAGTTCTGCCTGTAAGTTGAACAGAACAGGTTCTGCAGTCATGGGTGAGGTAGGAACAGCTTCTGGCAACAATTTCTCTGTTCATTTCTGTGCCTTATCTTTGTCTTTTCATTCTCCATCTCATCTCTCAGGTGGCGCAGTGAGGTTAAGCCTGGAATTTGAAACAGGAGAGACTCTCCTGAAGCTTGTCTGGAACTGTGTACAACACTGTCAAAATGGTACTGTACACTGCAGCTGTGCCAGGTGAATTTATGGTGATTAGGCACAGCTGCAGGACCCTTATAGATTAACACCATCACAGGCTCTACTAGTTTCACTAGACCACTCTGCAAACAAATGCAAGGTGAAATGATAGATACCAGCCACGCAGAGCAGCTGATGATGTATGGCTTGTCTGTAATTTTGTCAACATTTTATTTTAGAGTTGAGTTGGAGAAGAGTCACCCCTATGGAGGCGGAAGTAAAATGACTAGCTGTGAGGGTCTCTTCCTAAAGCCAGTTGCACTGAGTGTTTTGGTAAAGCTCAGCCTCTGACCACAGAGCTGTTATTTGTCCAGGCACTGCTGCCTGCCTGTGAGCTCTGACAGTGCTCCGTCCACTTCAGCTATCATCATAAGCACCCAAAAGAAGCTCAGTGACAACTGTCAGGAGCTGCTTCTGCCAGGGTCACCATGTGTCCTTATGGTAGAGGCAAGACTGCCCCTTTAGATGAACTCTTGTTCATCGGGCTCATTTGCTTTCTTGATGCTCCTGCTGTGGTGACTCATTTGACTCCTTCCATCAACCTTGTGCTTTGTTTTGAAATGCGAGCTCTGTGGCAGAAGGACCGTGTGTCATTCAGCCGCAGCAAGAGGCTTTTTATACAACAGGCGCAAGGAAAAGAATTGTACAAAGCCCACAGAATGTCTGGGGGAGAGGATGTTAGTGAAATCTGTTGGTTCCTTGTCACTAGTGGGAGATGCTGAGGAAGCGCAGCAGCATTTGTGGGGCTGCTGTGCCTGTGGGATACTTGGACACAATACATTTCATGTTGGAGTCACCAGGAGGTCAGTATTCTGCACAATACAACCTCAGTAAGTCTGCCAGTTTGATTTAATGGGCTGCAATTCTTTTAGAAGCTTGGCAAACAGATAGCTATTTATGTACGCAAAGAATGGATTTGACCTACTTATTGTATCTGTAAGTAGGTGATAGGCATTACTCTGGATCTGAAAAATGAAGTCTTATATCTTTGGACAAATTATTGAAGTCTTTGCATATAGGCACTCCTAGTGTTCTGGCCAAGATATTCATGAACCAAAGCAACAATTAAATCAGGTGAGCAAATACAGAGTATTTTTCTAGGTAAATGAAGTAGGTAAGCTAAACTTATGGTTTCATTAAGCGTTTGCTCTTTGTCTAGCTCGATTTCTTCTGTTTCCATTCTCTCTGTAAATCATTTCAGACTCCACAATTTGGGTGCAGATACTGGATTTAGAAATCACCCAGAGCCAGGAACTCTTGCAGAGATCAGTTTCATTCAGTCTCTATGAGCACTGGGCCAGGAAGCCTCTGTACTATACCTTCTCCAGGAAGTTTATGAAAGTCCAGCAAATTATTTCCCACATCATCTCCCTCAGCCATGATCGCTAGTAATCAGTTGCAGTGTTGTTCCTGCGAAGACAGGAACTGCGTTCAGACTGGAGTGTGCCTTTGTTCATGTGAGTATTGCCAAAGGCTACTACAGAGGTCTTCACTGCCCTTTGGGCAGCAGATAATACATGAATAAGCAGCTCAGCCCTCAAAGGCTTGTTGGTATCATAGTGATGACCACTACATACCAAGTTCATATGACGTAGATGTCTAAGGCATGTGTCAGTGGGACTTAGCTCTTCACACATGCCTAGAAGCATCTCTTTCTGAGCAGAAGAGAGATCTTTTCTTTCTGCAGGTCAATAGAAATGCTGCTACACTAGCAGTCATCATGTGGCACAGGCTATAGAAACTGTCAGACAAAATGCAGAGCCTCACCATCTTCTGCTTGATGTTCAGGGAGTGCGGGGTGGGTACCCACGGAGAGGGGGCAGCTAATGAAGGATGACAGCTATAGGAGAACTGGGCTTTAGTGCTGCACCACAGCAAAGATGAGGGGTGGTGGGGGCTGATGTCGCCCATCATTCCCAGCAGTCAGTGCGTAGCTGTAAGAATAGAGCGATAACAGTTCATTTACAGTAAAACGGTAAAAGCTGGTCAGGTTTCATCTCCAGAATGACAAACAAGATGCTGTAAATGTTGCTTTAAAACTGAAGGGCTTTACTCGCATTGCTGATCTCTGGCTGTTTTTCTGGTTTCTGTTGTGCCCATGTTTAACTCTTCAGTGCTCCAATTCTGTACAGGTCCCCACTAGAGCCACCAACAAACAAGCACATACGCTTTGCAAGTTAATTTCTCTGCAATCATGATTCAGTAGTTCTATTTGCACACTCTTCATGTAATTCATCTAATGATGCTTGCAATTGATAAATTCCTGTGCCAATTGCCTTTCTATTTCTAGAATTCCTTCACATTAGATACAGTTACAGAATTTTTTATTGCTGCTGTTGCACTGGCTGCAAAATCTGTTGCACAAATGCAGACTGCAGGCTATCTGCAACAGAACAGACCAGTACTTCAGCAGTATTGGTTGCATGTGTGGGCAGTGTGAGGATCCTTTACTCAGATTCCCACTTCCCCAGTCATCCTCCCACTTCTGCCTCCTCAGAGCCTGCTTCCACTGGAACTGCTGTAACTTATACTTGTGTAATACCATAGACCCTGTCCCCTTTCATATGGGCATATTAGTTCAAAGATGTTTTTCAAAATGGATACTCAGAAATCATTGAAACCTAAAAGAAGTTACTGTGAGGTTTTTTTGTTTGCCTCCATTTGCACCCAGTTCATCAGTTTTCCAGTAAAAGGAGGATGATTCAAATTGATTTTTCTTTTGTTACTTATCCAAAATCTTGCTTTATCTGCCTTTCCAGGGCTCTGCCAATTTGCCAATTGACAATAACTTTTAGCTTCAGTGAATAGTAAAGAAAGGCTTGATTGCAAATAATTTGTAACTATTTCTCTAACACTCGTTTTTTTTGCCTATTCAATTTTATCTGGAAGAATCAGGCACATCAATTACTCATTCTTCAAAAGAACTCAGATGTGAAATTCAAACTACATGAAAGCATGAAGCTGGGCATTTGGAAGGACACTAGGTCACTTTGTAGTTTTCTGGAAGCTTTTGGAGACCTTTTCAGTGTGGGAAAGGATAATAAGCAGAGCTCAGTGTGTCAGGCAGATGCACAGAGAAGTGGAGGGCTATCGAAGAGAAAACCTGGAAGTCAGTCTGCTCTGGAGCATGGCTGTTTGGGGAGGGACTCTCTCCAGCATGCCAATACTTCCCAGTGTTTGAAATGCCCTGGCATCTCTGTGTCTGCCCTCATCTTGCTAATGCAGATAAAAGCACAAAAAAGTGCTGCGGGGAGGCTCTGGCAGCAGGGCTGTTAGTGCAGTAGGCTGCCTTTTATGAATCCCAGGCAGGTATGGCTTCCTTGGCATATACATTGTGTAAAGAGCTGTGGTGTTGGGGCTGAGAATTTGATGTTATGGCCTAGATACACAGCCCTAAGCTTAATCTGTCAGCAGCGTGTCTTCAACCTGGTGCCTATCAGTTGCAGTAGTTGAATTGTTGGATTAACACAGAACTGAACTGCAGGGCCAAATTCTGCTCTCTGTTATACTGGTGTTTAAATCTGGAATATCACTACTGAAACCACTAGGTTTCCACCACGGTGAATTAGAGCAGAAATCAATCATTTTAAAAGCTGAAAGAAGTTGTAAGCCAAAATAAAGGGACCTGAATACTTTTGAAGAAGTCTCCTTAATCATAGCCTTGAGACATCCAAGTAACACATCAGTATTATTTTATGATGCTGTCTTTTAGTCCTTTCATTTTCAGTATAGTTTTGTCCTCTTTAAATGTCCAAATAATTTCCAGTAAAAGCTAGTAAATTCAGGAGGGGGAAGAAACATGTACTGCCTGAAATCATTGTGCTGAAACCACCTATTGCTTGCAAAGCTGTTTGAATGAATCAGATGATTCTTTTATACCTTCCATGTTCTTTCCCTCTTAGTTTTTTTTTCTACTAGCATCTTTCAGAAAAGGAAGAGGTAACCTGCAGAGAAAGGACTTGTGTCCATGAGGACAATGCTATTTTGGAACCCCTTTTTTTTCCGTGACAGGGATAGGTTCTCTGATGTTACTTCAACATACATAGTGATGATATTTCTGTAGTCATTTGCTAAGATGAATCTTTGTGTGTGTGTATTTTATGGCCGTTCACAGAGTAGAGACGTTTGCCTTCAAAAAAATTCCTTAGGGAAGCAAAGATGCGCATTCAACATTGCATGTCTCCAAAACATACATTTAAATTTGCTTTTTTTCTAAGGTTGCTTTCCAGGGATGGGAACCACTGTGCAAGGATTGATATAAACAAATAAATTAAAACAAAGCCTTGCATAAAATACATCAGAGCCTAAAATGGCAAAAGACAGATAGTGAAAAGTGGCTTAAGGGGTAAAATGACAGGCAAGGCCCTGTGGCTTTGTGACAAAGAGATGAATTAAACTCAGATCTCCTGAGTGATGATCTTTTGCACAGTTCAGAGGACAGGGCCTTTTTAAATTCAGTTTCACTAAGAATAAGCAAACTTCATCTACAGAGATAATGAAATCCAACCCAATATAAGCACTAGTGCACAAATGCACTTAAGATCATGTGTAACTTGGAACAAGCAGTTAATTTCATTAAAGCCGGTGGGGTTATTCATAGTCTTGAACTTACGCATACGTATGCAGGTTCTGTGCAACCCTACAGCTGGATTTTCTCTGTTGAATTATGTGATGTAAATCAGAATCTGTGCATATATGATTCAGTATCCAGCATGTTCAATTAAAGAAATTCTATTTCCTTTCACTCCTGGAGGCTCTTTTTGATAGAGGTATCCCTCAAAATACAGCAAGATTAATTCCTTCTGCATTTAAAGTAGAATTTCAAAAATTTTTAGGCCCCAAATCAGTTCATCATTTAGAAAGAAATTGTGTGCTATAGCCTCTTGTAGAAATTGAAAGGGAGGAATTTTCCTGTTCCATGTACTTTTATTCTGTTTGTTACAGTGAACAGCAGAATAAATCAGCTTGCTCTCTGGACTGCAAAAGCTGGTAAACACCTAGAGGACAATAGAAAATGATGAAATTAATTTTCGGTTTTAGACGTTCTCGCTCATTCTTTAAGAGTGATCACGTAATAAAACCCAATCTGATAACACATTTCTGTATTTCAGTCTCTCCTTAAAGAGCAAGAAAATACTTCAAAAGGATAAGATGACCAGAAGCGTTCTGTATTTCCAAAATTAACTAGGAAAGGCGGATTATCTGGGCATGTCTGAAAGCTATGCATAACCTTTGCGCTACAAATATCTCATTTCAAAAATGTCATTTTCTGCTTATTCAGTAGGGCTTCCATAAGGCTATTTTAAGCACTGCGCTGCTTGCTTCTAGATGAGAACTGAAGTTATTACAGCCTTCATGTTTTGTTTCACTTGCAGTTTGTTAGAGCTAGATAATTGCTTGGTAGTAAGATGCTATTAAATATGGAGAGTTCCTGCCCAAGCAGCGTAAACTCCATGAAGCTCAGTTGTGTTTGCAAGGATCACTGTGCCTCCAGTTTGTCAGCTGTAGTAGTTTGGGAGCTTCTTACGAAGAAAAGGAGCTGCTAGCATAGCACCCCAAGCTCTGGCAGCTCCTGTAGCAATTGCTGAGCTGTCTTTCTCTGGTCACCTTTGGTCTGTCCGAGCTCCTCGCAGACATGGCAGTCACTTGCATTTGTGTGTGTCTGTAGTAGAAGCGCTCACAAGAGCTTTGTGGTGCATTTTGACATGGCTGTTAAAGGGAACTTCCATCTGGCAGGGACAGAAATAGTCCTCATTTTGATTTCTTCAGTTTAGCTTTGGATGGGTCCCATGTGCTCTGATGTAAGAGTGGCAGAGTCTCAGGGCAAGTTACTGGCGACAGTTGCACCAAGGACATAGTAATCCATGATGAAAAGCGCTTAATTACTCCATGTTTAAGGCAGACAACACGGCAGTATGTGTATCACCAATATGTTAGCATGGTTTGCTTTTCATAAGAGTTTATGTTCCCAGCAGGCACTGATTGCTTTTTCTGCCTTATAAATGTCAAGTACTTAAAGCAATCTTGCCTGTTCCTCTCTGGAGATTGCCAAATAATCTCCTTTCATTGGCTATGGGATCTTGCCAGAGCTTCTGCATTCATGCACATTTATTCCTGCCAAATGTTGGTAACACAGGAGCTATACAAATACTCCCTGCTCCTTTCATTAGCTTTGCATAGCTCTGTGTGTTTGCAGAATTCCTGGGATTTTTTTCTCTTTTATTCAGGGCTGGAGCAGTAATTCATGATCCATATTCCATTATCAGGTGTGCCATACAGTTCAGCTCTTGCTATGGAGCTGTGTTACAGAGTAGAAATCTTTGTTAAATAAACATGATCAGTGTCTTGCATTATAGCCTTCTTAAAGCCAATTCAGTTTGCCTCCTAAATGACCCAGTGTAGCTGAGGAGAGGTCCCAGTAGGTATTGAGCAATTCCTCTGTTCCCAGTCACAATAAAAGGGTTCCTTTGTTATTTACCCTATCCATTTACCTGTGTATTTTGTCTATGAAGTCTTACAGGACCAAATGTTCTTGCTCCATGTAGCATATAAAGGTACCTCTATACCTTTAAAATATTTTTAACATATTTAAAGTATTTACTTTTTAATTTTAGTCTCAAAAGTCTAGTTTGTGAAGGACGAAGAAAGATCTCAGTAATGTACCATCTCCTGGAAATAGATGCTTTAGTAAAATAAACTGTGGCAGAGGAAAAAATGCCTTTAATAGAAAATGGAAAGTAAATCTTTCACCTTGTTGTGTTCTACCCTGTGTATCATACAGCAAGACTGGGTCATTTGACCTTTTTGTTGATAATGTCACCAAGATATTTTAAGGTAATGCTACATATCATGCAATGGCAGATGAGAATGCTGTGTGTGTCACCGTGGTACTTAATTTCAACCTATGCAAAAATACTATACAAGACTAGATGACAGAATGTCAATCCTTTTTGCATGACATTTCTTATTTCCTCTTCTGTATGTAGTAACTTGTCAGTGCTGTATATGTAAACCGCAACACCTAAGGACAGATCTAGACCACATGGCAGAACCTCATTAGTTGGATAAAAACTGTGAAAATGGAAGGAGAGAAGAGGAATATAAAATGAATTTTAGCAATTTGTTTGAAAACACAGTACTCTTAACCACTTCTGACTATTTTTAGATAAAAATATCAATTAACACTAGCCTTGAATGACCTCCAGCGCAAGAGCATCTTCTCATTTACTTTGTCCATTTATATTCCTCTTCCCTTCTTCCATTTTAACATCTCTTCAGATGTAAGAGTGGGGATATGGCTATGAGACAGAGCATGTTCTCAGTGTGGCAGATATAGCACAGAGGTGTAGAAGACAGTATAAGGAACAGGCATCTGAGGATGGCTGAGGAGCAGGAAACAGTTGTATCTCAGGTATCCATTAAGGTGCATAGGGCACTGAAGACTGCGAGAAGCATCTATGTGCAAAATACACAATTTTGAAATGCGGCGGAATCTGTAATCCTTTAACCAGTGTAAAGTAGAGTTCAGGTCCTGTGCAACATGTTCAGAAATGGTCAAGCAGTTTGTGCCAGTCTCATTGACTGTCTCTTCATTTTAATGACACCAATCTGAAAAAGATTGCTTTTGCCAGGGTTGTAAATCAGATTAAGAGGTGTGGAGAGAGAATTGAGATCAAGTTTATGTCAGTAGAACATATATGAACATAATATCTGAATAACAGACTAAACAGAAAGAAAATAGTGATTTAGCTGGAAGCACTGCGAGAGAAATCTGCTAGTATTGTGAAATACAACAGGAGTAGTATTTTTTGCAAAACCCAAATGATTCTGGTAGCCTACATGTCATTCCCAAAAGTCTATCCTAATACATTCAAGAAAATTAATTTGGGTTAATTAAAAAGACAAATTTAAAGTGCATTAGGATATATCCACATAGAGAAAAACTATCAAGCTACCAAACACTCTTATCTGTGGTAGCTTTTGCGTGTCCCTAGCCTGCTATAAAGTGGAACACATTAATTGGAACCATTGTGAAAGCCTCATAAAATTTTTGAGGTTAGGTTTTGTTTCGAAAATTTCTTTTTCATTTTGCTTTTTTGTACCTTACTTACATGTTAAGCTTAAACAGATGCTTTTGACAAAGAATGGTCTCATTACTTCATGTATGTGCATACGTTCACAGCTCCTTATTCCTAAACAAAACTGGAATCTTGTTTAACATCTGCCTTTGCTGCTATGCCTTGTAAGAACTGAAGAGAGGTTATTTAGCAAATCAAAGTAGAAGTATGACAAAGTGATAACACTAGGTTTGATTCCTCCACTGATACTGACCAAATCATGTTAGTAAGATGCTGTAATGCAGGCATCTTACAGCCCTGAGCCAGCATCCTTGCAGGCTGTCAAAATAGTGTCTTTCAGCTGGCAGAGCTGCTGGCTTTAGTAATACGTTTCAGTCTATCTCTAAAAGAGGGGTTTTAAGTCCATGTGCACTGCCTGCTTGGTTTAACATTAGAAATTTTCTGGCTCTTTTCTGATGGGTCAGCAGAAGGTGTCTGGAAATTTCTCTGAACTCTGAGTTTGTAGTGACAGATCTGTAGCAGTGAATTGCAAGGAGCAGCAATGTTTTGAAAGACAGGAAAGCTGCCATTCTAGTTATGGATTATTTTTTTAAATTGGAAAACTTATCAATGAGGTACCAAGGCTTTCAACGCAAGGACTATTTACCCTATAGGAATATAAATTAGGTTTAGTGTATAAGGTAAATTTTGCTTCTAAGTTTGTTGAGTCTGCTTAAGATAAAAGCTGACTTCACCCAGACATTTAATGAGGTGTTTTTCATTAGGGCATAATTTCTAAGAAACCTTTGACTTCTCATTTCAAATGAATTTCATCACAGTGTTTTGATTTATAATTTCAAAGACAAAATGGTCTGTTGTTTCTGGAAGTAACCTGTTTGGGAAGGATTTGAATCTCTGAGATACTTTGTTCCCCCTTGACTTCGCTGAAGTCTTGTTAAATCATAGTATAGAGTCCAGATAAATGAGTAGGATTACCCCAGCAGCAAATTTTACAGTATTTTTATGTGTGTTCTTTCTCAGCTAGTGCTGAAAGAATTGTTGTGCTTTGTGCCAGAAGTTGCTATAAATAAAAAGGTCTTGATTCATCTCTGTGTCACTGCAGAATTACATCAGTGTCATTCCAGTATGAATGTCCAGGATCTTAACTGTTCCCTTGCAGCCATAAGAAGTTCATTTAAATACTTAGTTTTATGTCTTTGGCAACTCTATGGGACTTTAAAATCCCACAGTGATATTTGAAAAGCATAATATTTAAGCATGGAAAGTCCCTTGTCCAAAGAGTTTGGGAAAGAACAGATGTCTCTGAGGAAAGGAAGTGCTCACTAGCTACTTACTACTGGAGCATCAGAGCACTCTGGGGGAAGATGAGGAGTTTTGAACAGGGTGTTATTTTTGTAGTGTTCTGGTGGTATCATACCAGAGAGAACCAGCAACAGACTGCTCCCAGGAAATCCACTCTAGAATTACGGCACTGTAATAAAGATCCTGTGGTTGACAGAGCGTGTTGCATACTTCTGATAAATCTGTGTTGTGCTCTGTTTTCAGTGTCAGCCAAACCAAGACCTCACAGTGATGAATACACAAAGAAGATTCCACCTCCTAAGCCGAAACGAAATCCAAACACTCAGTTAAGCACATCTTTTGATGAAACGTATATCAAAAAGCATGGCCCTATGAAGACAACACTTACTAGGGATGCCTCTTTATCGCAGGTCAGCACTCCTGCCCCAGACACAGAGGAAGAAGAGCCTGTTTATATTGAAATGGTTGGGAATATTCTCAGAGACTTCAAAAAAGATGAGGATGACCAAAGCGAAGCAGTCTATGAGGAGATGAAATACCCTATATTTGATGATGTAGGCCAAGATTCAAAATGTCAATGTGAATATGATCATCACACTTGTTCTTCTCAGTGTGCTACTCCCACAGTGCCTGACCTAGATTTCACCAAGTCTTCAGTGCCATCTACTCCCAAGGGCTTGCTTTGTGATATACCACCACCATTTCCAAATCTGCTTTCTCACAGACCTCCACTGCTGGTGTTCCCACCAGCACCAGTGCAGTGTTCCCCAAATTCTGACGAGTCTCCTCTGACTCCACTAGAGGTCACAAAACTTCCTGTTTTAGAAAATGTGTCTTACATCAAACAACAAGCTGGAGCTTCTCCATCTTCACTGCCATCTCATACACCAGGCCATCAAAAACTGGAGAAAGACCAGACAGTATCTCATGGAACTAGCACCCCTGGGCACACCTCCTCACCTCCTCATCCTTCTACCTTATACAGAACACAGTCTCCACATGGTTATCCTAAAAGTCACTCTGCCTCACCTTCTCCTGTCAGTATGGGTAGGTCTCTTACCCCCTTAAGCCTCAAAAGACCTCCACCTTATGACTCTGTACATTCAGGAAGTCTCTCAAGAAGCTCTCCATCAGTGCCTCATTCTACAGCCAGAAACACATTGCAAGAAGGAGGAAAGATGGTAAATGCCTCGGTCAGTACCTACGGGTCATCATCTCAGAGTGGTTCTCGTTCTCGGACACCCACCAGTCCTCTGGAGGAACTAACCAGCCTCTTTACCTCAGGACGAAGTCTCCTGAGGAAGTCCTCCAGTGGCAGAAGATCTAAGGAACCCGCAGAAAGTAAGTTCTTGATGTAATTTTTCCTTTTTCTTCCTTCTATAATAATAACTCACTATATTTTACTAAATCAAACTGTTGCAAAAATAAAATGCCTTGGAAGTCTGAATTCCTTGTATAAATATCTTCTAACAGGAAGAAAAGTGATTATTGGTAAAATTGTTTTAGTTTTCATACTGTTGTATTTTTAAGACTTTTGAGTGTGCATACTGCACTACAGAAGTACAATTCATGGCTTGGTCTTGCAAAAAGAGTCAGTTTTCATTAACTTTTCCACAGTTTTAAGGGTCCTGTGTGAGTTGGGATCTTCCAGCCATGTCACATGTCCTTCCTTTCCTGATGGATGCTAAGACACAGTAATGGTCCGAGCAGCTTGTAGCAAAATAGCCAAATGGTAGTTGATTCTTGGCAAAGATCCATTGATTGCCCTTAACTTGGCCAGTGATCATGATGTGTATGATGGCAACCAGAGGTACCACCTTAAACCAGTCTCTCCTTCCCGCTGTCTCCTTCCGTACTGTGTCACAGAGCATCACTTTCAGCTGTGACAGAGTGACTGCTTGGGAAGGCCATACCGTAAATTGATCTGAAAACCAACATGACCTATAACACATTACCCACACTCAGAGAAAAGCACGGCAGGAAGTTGTGCAGGAAATCCTTAAGCCAATATTGACTTTTCATGTGCTGTATCATAAAACCATTGTCCCACGTGCATTCAGGTTTACACAATGTACACCTATTTCTGAGTTAGTGAACTGTGGAAACTCCTAATGGAATCAGCAGGAGTCACAGGTGTGAGTGAAAGCAGAGCCTGGCACCAGTATTTCTGTTGCAAAAACCTTCCCATTCAGTGGTGCCAAAGATAAGTATTGCAGTGGAAGGCAGCTCTAACACCTTTTGTCAGAGTGCAAAGTGGGCTCAGGACACTTTCTCTCCAACTTCAGTAAAGTCAGTTTATGACTTTGAATTCTTGACAGCTGCCTAATGGAAAAGCTGTCTTTGGAGAACAGCTGAACTTATGTTAGTGTAAGTGCTATATTATACCTGTTTGGCAGCTGTAACATATTAAATACGAGGTGATAAACTACGCTGGTTTATACCTGATAAAGGAAGGTGTTCTGGTTTCCAGGCTACCGTATCACTACAGAAGGGAAGTGAATTCTGCACTGCCTTTCTGGTTGTGTTTGTTCTGCTCTTTTATATTACTCATCGCAGTGTGGTCACATCACTTTGGGGCACGCTTGTGGGGGCTTTTACAGTAATACAAATACAGTAACGCCTGATTTGTGTGCTGGATGGAATCAAGTTTGTACCTAAAAGGCAAGATGATCCTTGTAACTGGGAACAGTTATGAGGGATGTGATGTGACATTTATAAATCATTGCAGTGAAGTGGTAGGGGGAGATTTGGGCGAAGTGCAGACATATTGAACATTATTAAACATGCTTCTTATAAGTGAGCAGAACTCTCTTGTAAACCCCATGTTACACCAGATCTATCTGGTGAGCTTCATAAATGGGACTGTTTTATGCTCACCAGTGTAGGCAGAAGTACCAAGTTTGGAACTTACAGAAATTCCTGCAGCGAATGTGGCAAGTCCTGGGAAATTGCATCAAATCTGTGCAGCTGTCTCATACCTACCTCCAGAAAGATATTTTCTCTATTCCACTTGGCTAAAACTGAATGCAGACCTTCCAAGGGACTTTTCACTGATAAATTTAAAATAAATCTTGCCCTGCAGATCTGTACCAAAAATTGTCCTCTCGAGGAGCATTCTGCTGGCTCCTTAGGAATTAGAAATGTGCTCCTTATTGGTCACAAATGGTAAAATGAGACATATGAAATAGAAACTGCATTTGTTTAGTTTAAGGACAAAACATTTATGTTACAAATAGACACCAGTGGTGAAAAGACTCTGGAGTGCAGCTGTGTTGAGTAAATGAACAGACTGCCCATCTAATCCGATTGTAATTTGTCTGGTATTTACAGTATGACTTAATCCTGTGGGATTACTGCACTGAGCCAGTTTGAACACAAAACCAGGTTTGCGTTCACGTGTTACAGGGGAAGAAGATACTCATTACAGAAAACACACACAAGTCTAGCATTTTATGTCTTGCAATTCTGCATTAAAACGATCCACCATGAAGAATCTGAACTGTGGGATTTGAATGTAAAATCTGACCGAACTGTTGCATTTACATGCTGTGATTATACATAGTGATAGATAATGTAGACTGGACTAATCATACGATCTGTTAGGGAAATCTTCCTCCTGCAAATTGTGCTGGAAGCCTAAGGCACTCATACAGTTCTTGATTATTTTTTTAAGCTATGGGAGAGCAAACGCTTAGCATAGGACTAACTGGGACTGCCGTGGTTTTATAGTTGTCACTTCAGGGTAATTTGCTTTCAGCATGCAGAAAGGTTTCCAGAATCTAGAGGATAATAAACACCAAAAAAAAAATATTTCTATGACTCTTATGAAATCATGCTGGGAAATTAAGAATATTGGCTTCTAAAATATAAAATCATTCTGAGCACATCTCAAGCAACTTTCTCATTGAATCCTCCAAGCCCAGCCCTCTGTGACTTGTCTGAAGCTCTCACTGCCATATGCTAGTAAGAAAAAAATTTCACAGTACTACGTTTTATATTCATCTGAGTGTATTTAGAAAATATTGCAGCAGTTACAGAAAAAATTCTCTCCCATCTTTGTTGTTATTACTGCAACTGACTTTGTGGAAATTTGTCATCTGAGTCCATACTCAGAATGCATTTGCTGTCTGCTGTCTTTTAATTTGTGGCATTTTTGAATAGGTTTATTTGTGAGTAGGGGGACTGCACAAACCTGATTTCCTGTCAACAGCTTTAATAAACAAGCAAAGCCATCCTTTGTAGCCTTTCTTTACTATTTTCTTTATTCTTATGCTTTTTTTTTTTTTTTTTTCCTCCTCCATTTTATTCCTGTAGAGTTCACTGGAATTGCATGAATGGCAAATTGGGATAAAACAATGATTCTAAGGAGACCATCACCTCAGGGGCACAATTTCTGAGGATATGAGTTCTGTTGAAGCCCCAGACATGTTGCTGAATGCACTCAGTGCCCACTGGCTGCAGCTGTGATGTGTGTATCTGGATTTTATAAGCACCTCACTTACTGTGCTGGGTTCTTCTAAAAATCCTCTATGTGCTTCTAGCATCTTAAATATGCGTTATAGCACAATTATGGAAGTGGGGAGAAAAGAACAAAGAAAAATAAATTGTAAGGCCAAATCAAGAATTAAAATAATGGTGGAATATGAGCACAAAGAAACACAGGAAGGTGTAGAGAACCCTTATGGAAAACTGAAGAAAGATGTAGAGCATGAAAAATGGAAAAGATAGATGTTATTAATTGGCATTGCCTGTTCTTTAACCCTTCCTGGTTTTGTGTAGGATAACATGGTAGTGTGCCCTAACAGTTGGCAGACTCCTGTGAAATATAACGTCAGTCCTCAGAGGCTAGAGGGGAACTGTGTAAAGGTGCCAGCACTGTCTGGTGTCCTTGGGCTGCTGCAGTGTGTCCTTTTCTTATACAGTTGGAAAGTGTTTAAGTATGACCAGTTGATCCATCTGTGCTGAATGACACATTCCCTTTGCTTTTAGCATATGCACTGGGTGTCTGTGTTACCCATGTCCTTCAGTAAAGAGGTAATTGTGGAGGAAGAAAGGGAGGAAATGGTCTTCAGGTTTTCTGGAGCTGTATTTGTTCCCTCTATCTTTTCTTCACCATAGAAACATGTTGTACTCTGTGAAAATATAGAACTATAGTCATGTGCCAGTGGGCATACCCACATCCTAAAAAGCAAAACAGAAGCTGCTGGTGTGCATCTGAACCACACTCACTTGAAGGCAGTACATTTTTAATGAGTGAAATGGTCCTGCAAACCTTTGGCAGGACCAGCCCTTTCTGTTTGTGTATTGGTTGTTTCCATTTGTTAAGGCTTCAGTTTCCTTATATTTTCCTGGGAATTTCATGCCTGTTTTGAGCAAGTACTGCAATTATTAATCCTAATGAACTGCACAACGTAGTAGTTACCTGTGCTGTGTGCTCTGACTCTGTGCACGAGGTGTGAGATCAGGACATGCAATGCACAGCAGCTCATTGCTCTTTTCCTTGGCTGCTCTGCAGGGCTTCGTAGCTGCTTTGGTTTTTGCCAAAGAGAGTTTCACTCGAGCTTCTAGTCACACGTAGGGAGGAAATTTGTGAACGTGTTACTGTGAAAATGTAGTTAAAGTGATTGAAAATTGGGATAATTATTAACATTTCCTGTTCCTGGCTGGTACCCACTGCATTAGGAATCTAAAATATGTTATTATAAGCTGTCATATAGTGTTGGGAGGGGCTCATAAGTGGCTCGACTTGTTAAAAAGGAGCTCTTGCTGATTTCAGGCAGCTGAGACCCTCCCATGAAGAAATCATGGAGTTAAGAGTGGAAGTTTTTACTTTTTTTTTTATAGTGCTGTTGCTTTCCAAGGGGCTAGAAAGTAGCTTTGGATTCCCTGTTAGATAGAACTGTATGTTGGAAAAGAGAGTTTGAAAAATGAGGCAAGTGCAAATTCATCCCACGTAGGTCTCTTCGGTTGTTTAACCTTCACCCCTGTGCATTAAATGCAGAATGAGGGACATAGGGCAGGATTTCAGCTTATGTATTTCTAATAGAGTTAGGATGAAAGATGCTGGCCTAAGGAAGGTGGACTTGGTATGCCATTGAACTGTGCATACCTCCTCATTTGGATACCTGCTCAGCCTCTGGTATTCTGAAGAGGAAGGGCTTGTTGTCAAGACTAGGCCGGCCATTAAAAGTATTACAGCTACTTTCTACATACCATTGCTCAACTACTGCATAGCTGAGAGTCAGTATCAGAGGCTGAAATTTGGAAGCCTGTGTTATTTCTAACCACTAGGTTAATATATTTTCTGTAGTTTTATATAAAGGGATGTCACCTAATTTTCCATCCCTTCTCTGCATTGTAGCAATTGATTGCATGCAATATCACTGCTATGTTTAGTCTAATGGACAGCTACAGTGTTACAGAAACAATACTCTATTACTGAAGTTACTCCTGAACCTTTGAGCCGGAGGTGTATTGGCTTCTCCACCACAGGTGAAGCAGCTGTTTCACTAGAAGTTAGCTTTTCTAGTCTGATGACCCATGATATGTATGAGATTAGACGAGGTGATCACAGCAGTCACATCTTGTTTGACAGACCTGGAAGTAGATCTGAAAGAAAAGACTTAGAGGAGGGAGCAGGGGGAAGTGCCAGAGGAAAAGGAATAGAATCATGGAATCATAGAGGGTAAAAGAACACCAGCTTTGAAGAGAATGACACTCGTTCATTACTGGAAGGATATGGTCTTACCACAGTTAATTGCATTTAGTTAAAGCCTGAAGGCTCTGTCCTTGCCCGTCAATTGCTATCTGTCATGATAGAAACAAGCTAAGGAGTTGCCGCATCAGAAGCACTTTCTTCCAGTGTTCACTTGTGAGTGCGTATTCAGGGCAAGAGCTGTGTACACCTGCACGCACAAAGGTCATGAGCTGTCTGGTCTGCTGGTGTCAGTTAGGGCTCTCAAACTCTGCCCTTCACTAAGGGATGTGCCTGTTGGGGTGAGTGCACGATGTTGAGAGACAGAACTGAAAATGACTGAAGTGTAGACGTGGGCATGACCAGATGTGGTCAGCATCCTTAAGGAACCATGCTTTTGGGGGAAACCAAGATTCATTTTGCAGTTGAGTGGTCTTGAGAGCTGTTTCAGCCATACCTGTTGTTGTCCTTCACCAGTAATCCTTAGATCCCCTAGTGAAAAGAGGTGGGCACTGGACTAAGTATTTTGATCTAGAGCAGCTAGTCTGGCCAGCGGGAGCCTCTTTCTGAAGCTGATGTGCTCCACAATTAACAATCACAGCAAATAACTGGAAAGGAAAGTCATAACATGACAGTAAGGTTATTCAGCTAAGCACGCGAAAGGCAGGAAACCTCCAAGTGGGAAGGAAGGAGCTGAGTAGCAAAGGTACAAAGAAGAAATGTGTGAAAGCATGCACAGCAGCTCAGTGGCAGCCTGCACATCCCTGGGTGCTAATCCCCTGCTGTAGCTAGGCCATCACTGCCCCATTTTGCATTGCATGTCAGTAATACAGTTCTTTCTCAGCACCATGGATAATGCCAGGTTTGAGAACTTGTTTCGAATGGATAAATCAGTTGGTATCTGTTCCTTATTGAAATGCACACGATGTCATTTGTTGTCTTGCTGCTTTCACACAAAAGCAAGTATGTCTATTTTAAAGTCGTTCAACTTACTAATGGGTGGGAATGTCCCCTCCATTTTTAAGATGAAGAAATGTCTTTCTTACATTTCTATTAAAATAGAAAACACACGTTTTGAGATGATTTGCAGTGGTTTTGCTAATTGATACCATGACATTGTCTCCTCTTCTAATTTTGCAATTTAAGCTCATCAGAAAATCAGGTCCTCCTGGGATTGTGACTGTATACAGAAGCATTGAAGAAGACATAATTTCATAAATAATTGCTCAGGTTCTTCTGGAAACAGCTGCTGTTTCAGATTGATGTATATGGATTTATTTATTCCTTCTGTTTATATGGCTTGACTGCTTGATAGAACTTCTGGTTAGCAATTTAATAAATGTTTCCTTTTTTTAAGAAAAAATAAACTCGTAATGAGCAAAGAAGAGAAATTAATGGAGAAAAAGGTATTTGCTTTTTGTTAGATTTCAAGTATAAAGTGGTTTCAGGTAACAGATTGAAAAAGACATTTTTCTCTTCAGGTTTAATGTACAGGAAGATGTGAGTTGTCTGAAAGTTGTTAAAACTAAGAGGAAAAAAATGCCTTAAATTGATTTACCAGCACCTATTTCAATGTGTTGTGAATATGTAACACGTGCTGCACCTCAGGATGTGGATAATGATAGTAGGTTCTGAGTTTTAAGTGGCATTGATTTTTTTTTTTTCTCCCCCCAACAGAGCTTTCTAAGCCAGCGAAATATCTTGACCTTTAGGCCAAATCCTCAGTACTTATAAATCACTGCTTTTTATTTGAAATCAGGAGAGCTACTCCAGTTTACACCATCTGTGTCTCTGGCTTCAAGAAAACAAATGTGTCCTTTGTGACTAGAACAGCTTGTATTCAAAATGGTGTAGTCATACAGCAGGATGGTAAATCAGAGAGTTTATTATCTTTTTGTTTCAAACAGGATCACACAATTTATGACCAATTTATGGGTGCTCAGTAATGATGGTAAGAAATACTTAATCTGGTGATGTTTTCCATAAGCATATATTACCTTGCATGAAACTGGTAAATACAATTTCTAAAAATTTCTCACTGTGTTTTTTAGGGAAGGTGATACCCAGGGTAGGGCATCAGGGTCCTCCTTTTGTGAAAGCACTAAAGAAAAAAAAAAAGATAGACAATAGGAATCAAACTACTTCAATTTAAAGGAATGGTGCAGGTTTATTTATGTAGCCTCTACTCAGGAAGTTGGAGCAGCTGCGTTAAATGAAGCTGGCCAGGCTGGGGGTGCCAAGCATTTGAAGGAACATGCCATGAGGGTGGCAGCTGTGGCACCCAGGGTGTGTGGCTGTCCCAACCACACACTCTCATCAGTGTCCTCCTCCCTGACACTTCTATATTTGAAACAGAGCTTTACTTCTGGCTGCTAGAACAGTGAATGGTTGTATTGAACACAGACACTTTAAAACTTTATATCCTATAGAGCAGTTAGGGGATTGTCTGATCATCTCTAACCTGGTATCAGTTGGAGATAATTTATTTGAAAATAATATAGAGCCTCTTGTTGGAGGAAACGTGAGGTGTCTGCTTTGGTTTATAGGACTTTGGTAATCTTACTGAAACCATATTGTGTGTTGCAGCAACTGGAGAGTTAGCAGTTTTAAGTAGGAATTGCAGTTCAGATACGAAAGATACCCATGCATGTTAGCTTTATGAAAGGAAGAAAGCAAGTTCGTGAGAGTTCAGATCAAAACCATGGCTGGGGTGCACCTTTTGGTTGGTTGGATTGGCTAGCTGCCTGAAGCAATGACTTTCAGGGCGGGACCAGGTAATTCTCCTGCCTTTGGCTTTGGCAGTACAGGGCTCCTTTCTCAAGGCAGCTGCTAGATCTTTCAGAACTCATCTTGATAACCAAGCACTGGACCCTGAATTGCATTTTTTCCCAAGTTAAGAATCAGGTTTTCTTTGTGTTAGGGTTCAAGTGCATTTTTGTTTGTTAAATCATAAGAGTAAAACTAGAGACCATTAGTGGCAAGGCCTACATTTATTGTTTGTTTTTAGGAAGCACGACATTCATAAAGCATTTTGAACCAGATTTGATATGTTCCACAGGAAGTGTATAGAGATAGCACTTAAGTCTATTTGCTTAAACTAAATCACGGAAGAAGATCACAGTGTTGCTTAGCAGGAATAACCAAAGGCCCCGAGACCACACCACCAAGACAAGGACTGTGCACTTTAGAAAGGCAAAATACTGTGCATGTTTCAAAGAGAGCAGAACATACCAGTTTGCCCAAAATTTATCATGAGTGATAAAACAGTTTTGCAAACAAAAATCTGCTATTTCTTTTTTTCCCCCAGAAACTGGAACATCTACATCGCAGCCAGAGGAGCTGCTCAAGTCTTTTGCATGCCAGCTTAAGATCTGAAACCTGGTTTTATGATCTTCTGAGTTGCTGTCATTGCATTATAGAAGATGGAGTTTAATTAAATACCTTATCTGTACTTACAGTGACACAGCTCTAGCTGTAGAAGTTATGTGAAGTTAAGAGAAGATGGTGGCAATTTTGGGAGAAACAAAGGAAAGAACAAGGTTTCTTCCTTCAGTTCTAAAATTCTCCAATACTTCCGACTTCTATTTCTCCTCTTGATATTTCTTAAAATGCTTTTACCTTACTGATCTGTGTAAAAAAGACTGACAATTTCTTGAGCCGAGTGGTTTATAAATATCCATTTTTAAGAAATACATTTTTTTCTGGCATGTCTGACTTGATTCCTGGCAGAGCGAACTCAATTCCTAAACTCTGTCATTAAAGGCCCAATCCAAAGGTCCTTGAAGTGTAAGATAAGATATACTTCAGGGGATTCCATCATAAATGATGGCAAGAGGGGTCCTCTCCTTGTCTTAGTTTGCTGTTCCTTTCAAAACCACTCTGCAAACCAAGGCGTTTAAGTATCCAGAATGTAGCTGTGAATAATATCAAGACTAAGAAAAAGGAATGGATGGGCCACATAATATGCTACACACTTTTTCAGTGCGTTATCTAACCTACCCATAATATTCTGACAAAAAGTTTTGGACTCTTAACTCAGAAAAGGTAGATACGCTACTCCTTAAGTTTTCTCTGGACCTTTCAGGAGTCTTAACGGTAACAGGAGAAATCAGAGTAAGAAATAGCTGTATTTGGGTTATACATGTAATACTGTTTCAAGTATTGAACCATGAAATTGTAGGGATGTACAAACATCCAGGTATAGGTAAGGTGAGAATTACAGGAACATTGAGGAAATAATTGTCAGGATAATAATTCATATTAAAAAATCAGGTTCATTTACATTCAATTCAGTGTGAAGGTTCAGGTTACTTTTACTCCTCTGAACAGAATTATCCATCCCTAATAATTATTTTTTTGTTAAAACAGTAACATGCAATTAGCACTTTATCTGGCATTTAAGAATGAGTAAGGGGAACTATTGTTCTTCTGACTGCTCATCTGAAAAAGAGAAGCTTCGTGTTTAATTTTGCTGGAGATGGAAATTACAGTATTTTTGTGTGTGACTTCAATTCATAACTCAAAAAGTACCTTCTTCCAGGAAATATATAGCTATTTTACTGCTTGGGCAGTGTTTGTGTAATTTATGTTTAATTTATATGTGCTGTAACACACACAGAGACACTTGTGCCAGCCATGCTAGCTGCTCTGCACGTTTGTAAGAGCAGTAATGCTAACGTCTTACAGGCACGGGCATTGGCCATAGCTGTATGAGGCCATCTGCAATTCTACTTATTTCCTCAGGATCTGAAGTCTGTGCTGTCATGGCTTAACAGTTGCTTAGCTAGCAAGAGTAAAACCAGTTCATAAAATGAAACCTGTAGTAAGAAAGTGGGGAAGGCCTAAAATGATTGACTCTGTTAAAAGACATAGAAAGACAGTATGACATACATACAGGTTTCGTTCTGTAATCAGGAGAAACCTTAAGCACTAACTTGCAGAGCAAATAGTGCCTGGGACCCAGTCCCAGCTTGGCACAGAGGCTGCATAGAAAGGCCTGTGAGCTTGTGCCTGGCTTTGTAAAACAGAACAAAATTGAGGTAGGGCCAATGTTAAGACAATTTCAGGATTCCCTTTTACTGGTAAGGTATTGTGGTAAAAGGACAGCTGTACAAATGGAACACTTGTTTATTTATTAATGGAGTCATTAAAGAGGAAAGCATTAACTAAAATGTTTTTCATAAAGGTAGTTAAAATAAAAAAGTAAAAATTTTAATTTCACTCCAACTTTCTAATTGATTTTTTAATATAAATATAGGAAAATGAGGATTTCTCTTCCCAGTTTTCACAACCAGTGTCCCTATATTTCTTCATTTTTCAGAGTAACCACAGATTCTTATCTACTACTGAATCTGGATGAAGGCACACACTTTGGAAGAAATGAAAGTGGTAAAACAATGGAAAACCCCTGCATTCAAACTGCTGATATAGTTCAAAGGCTGGGGGTTTTTTTGACCAAAAAAATGTTGACAGGTTTAATATAGTCAGCACTTCTATGAACATTGATATTTTTGAAGTGAAGCTTTGAAACTTTAGGTCATGAACTTTCTACAAAAACATTTTTCTTCAAGTGTCTATATATTTTAGCTTTTTTGGCTCACCCTTGCCTTCTGATTTCTTGCCATACTGTGCTAGGACAAGCACAGTGCCCCTTAAACCATCATTTCTTCATCCAAACATGAAGGCTGTATATTTATGAACCCAAATAACAGAATGAGCGTTCAGTGAAATGAACAGGGTTGGGAAAGAAAGCAGTTAAGTAAGAGTGGGCCCCATCATCTCTTCAAATCGATGGTGCACAGAGGGAACACAGAGGCTTCTACTGAGATTCCCCTAAGCGCGAGTCACCAACTTGCAACATTGCCAGCTCTGAAAGGAAAAGAAAAATATGCAGTGAATATCAAAGAATAGAGTGTTCTGCTTAATTATGTAGTTGTGACTGGTCCGAGGTAAATAGCAAACCTATTAATAGAGTGCCAAAAGGACATCCCTTCCAGGAATGCTGTTTGTTTTGATGGTAGGAGTCCCAGGACATTGCTTTTTATTTGCTTTGGTAATACATCTCTACAGTGTGTATCTTCCAGATGTGGCCTTTTCAGTCAAAGGATCAGGTTGTGAGGTGATCTGCAGCAGAATAGACACACTTGAATGATCAAGCACAGGACTGGAAAAAATCATTAGTAAGTAACGATGGCCGTGTTGGAAACAGGATGTACTATATTGTCATCCATTCTATGATATATGCCAAAATATAATTATCTTGGATCAGATGGATCTCCTTATGTAAGACTAAAACTAGATTTTCCTTTATGTCAGTATACAAGAGGTTTTTTTCTCTTACCCTAGGACATCAAACAATGTTAAATGTATGCCTTACCATGCAGAATTTTTACAACTTCATCTTCTAAGTGACTGATAATGCCAGCTGAAGTTTATTGAAACTTAAAGAAGTCTAGTTGAGTCTAGACTAGTCTTTTTTTTTTTTCCAACCAGATTATAGCCCTCATAATTTTCATTGAATATCTTATTCTCAAACTTTGGGTGATCTTTTGGTAAAAATCTAATCCTTCAGTTGATTGCATTGTGAACTTTTTCATTTCCTATCTTGTTTTCCTAATCAGGATTGCTGACTTAGCAACTTTGGGATAACCACAGAAAACCAACAAATGCATTTCTTCGGCAGTCCCTCTTTTCCCTCCCTTTGCTCTCTGTAGCAGGCAGATGTGATCTCCACTGTATTCCACCATATAAAACAAAACAAACCCTACACTGCTCACACAAACATGTGCTCAGTGAACACTGAGATACATTTCAGCCATGTCTCCTTAAATGTTAGATGGTTTGTGAGACTTTTTCAGGCTTTCTATTGATTCTGCATGGAACTAGGTCAGAGCTGCTTTTAATTGAACAAGCTGGCTGCTGCAACTCTCACTTAACTGTAAAAAAGGGGTATTAAAAATTGATATGAAAAGCAAACTTCTGGTTAATTAGCAAGCAGAAGAACTCAGAATAGACAAACCACTATAGTTAATAAAGATGAGGAAACAGCTTTCACTGGCAGTATGATAAACTATTTTCTGGGAAAAATGGGTTAAGCACTGAGCATTATCCATGTTTCTTGCATGTAGTGTTAATAGACTATTAGTTTTGTTTGGGAGAGGTTGGGATAAATTTACAGCTGTGCAGATCAGACAAACCATCATGCAACAAGAAAGCCATTAAAAGACAGCTCTGATTTTTATGTATGTTATAAAGGTAAATAAAAAGCCCAGGTGTGCAGAGAGAAGAAACTGGGGGATTCCCTCAAGAGCTTAGTGTTGCTCTACATCCAGTGTCCATGGAAGTGGTCAGTCTGTAGCAGATGAGCGCATGCTACTCTCATGCTGGCAGTATTATAGGGAACACTAGTGGAGCTGTGCCTGGCCATTCCCCTGGTCAGGACTGAGGGTTGGACCCAGCTCACTGAGCAGGGCTGCTGCCAGCCCAGCAGCTCTGCCCCATGTAAGAGGGTAGGAGCTGAAGCCTGTCTCTGGTAGCTCTGATCTTCTCACACACTCGCTGGCTGCAGTCTAATCCCATGTCTCCACCCCTCCTCATGGCCAGGTGTGCCATTGGGGATGCCCTATCCTCCTGCTTCCTCAACCAGGTCCATACCTGCCTTGCAGCCGTACAAGGTGAGGTCTGACGTGTCAGGACTGCAGGAGATAGGGAGTCCTGATTCCCATCTAAACCCCATCCCAAGTGACTTATTTTGCTTTACACCTGTATGCATATGCTGAATTTTAGACCCTGTGAGTAGTACCATTTAATTTGCACAGTATGCAAGTTCTGCCTAGAGTGATGTATTATTTATTTAGGTTTATTACAAACACACAGAAAAAAGAGTAAATGAATAATGCATGGATGATTAGCTTATACATTTCAGCTCACAGCTGAGAGAGATGGCAGAGAGTGACCCTCATTTTTGGTTCCTTAACTCAATTGCTTTCCTTTCTGCCCTCAAAAAACCCAAGCTGTAACAAAGGTTCTGCTGTTTATCACTTTAGCATTACACTAAGAAGCCACCAGGACCTGAAAATCATTTGTGCTTAAGAGCAGAGCGGCAGACCATAGCTTTTTAGTTAAGATGTTTTCCAAAGCTGTGTTTTTCAGTCTGCTTTGGTCCAAGTTATAGCTGACTGACTCAGTCTGTTTCCCACTTTCTTTAGTATTTACAATTTTTCCCCTAACACAGCTCAGGTGCCAGCCTTGCCAGTGTGCAGCTATTAGGGGAATCTTCCACAGAGGGGAAATTGTACATGTCAATTATTTGTAAAATATGTTCAGTCTAAGAGAATTTAGCCACCACCTTATTCTTGAAATGGAAAACCTGAGAGTCAGGTGAAATAAATAAGAAAAATGCATATCTTTGAATATTGAAATACAATGACACCTGGAAGTGCTTGAAACATTTGAACGCTTTTATGGCAGTTCAATCAACTGTATCCATAAATATTTAAAGCATTGAATTATTTCTTGAAATTTACATTTTTATGTACTGTTTTGGCTTACGAATTATTGAACAATAAAGATGCTTTCCATAATAATTTCAGCTTTCAAAATACAGCACTTGACTGTGAAAAGATTTGCCTGTGGCCATCATATGATTGAGGGAGCTCCCAGCGTAACACTGAGCTTCAGTATCTCCTAACTCCAAATTAAGGTTTTTAACAGCATGAGGTAGCTTAGATGCCATCTGTGTTTCCACACTTCTCAAATAAAAAATAAATAAAAAAAGCTGTGCAGGAGCTACTGCTACCTTTTAGCAGAATAAATATATGACTGGTTAGACTTCATGTATCAGTATGGGATCAATGTGGGTAAAGTGGCCACTTAAATCCTTCTGTAGCTTTTAGAAAAGATTACCCTGTTTAAAATATAGTGGTTTGATTTTCAGTCAATGAGAAGGTCACCACCCCATAGGTAACCATAGCTGGCAGCTACACGCATGTTCTGTTTTCTGCCAATGCCTTGTGCCCGACCGCAGGAGCAAAAATCTGGAGCAATGATCGTGCTTTGATGAGACAAAATAATTGGTGCCACTAAGCTTGTTCCGTGGAGCTGCATTTGCTGCGGGGAGTAGTTGACAGTATGAAAATATGCAAGTGACTGGGACGATCAGCAAAAGGTCCCAGTGATGTGCTGTGACCTGGGAGAGGAGCATTCTGAATTTCTGGAGCTGTCATGGGTACATTAGAACTGAGCTACTCTTCCAGTCAAGCAAGAACTAGCACAGTGATTTATTTATTTATTTATTTTTAAATTGAATTCAAGTATGATTCCCATTGTCATTTCTTAAGGAAACTGAAATTATTCTAAAATCCTCCCCAAAATATTTGACCCAAAGTGAGGTTTTGGTTTTTTTTTTCTTCTTTTTTTATGTATTCACAAGTCAGCCAGAAAGTAATATCACAGAAAATTATCCAGAACACTGACATGTTGTTTTTCTGACTGTGTATCAGTGTTGCTGATAGTGATCACCAAATAATAATGATTCAGGCTCTGGGATGGGTTGCATGACATTGTAATCTGATCCAATCTGCTTTTCATTTTTAAGATATATTACTTTTCAGATAAACTGAGAACTGAAAATCTCCAAGAAAGGATAGTGGAATGTAAATTTACGAAGTCTAGACAGCCAGATGAAAACTGATTTTCTACACCTTATAAAGGAGTAGACTATAAGCCAAATCTTTATTTAGTCTGATTATTTCCATAGTTTCCAGCTGGTTGCAGTGAACTGCTGTACTTTGATTCAGCCGATAATAGAACTAAGAATGCACAAATCATTTGTATCAGGCAACAAGTACAAATGCTTCTCTGTTAAGTAAACTGAAGTGGATAAATCTTTTTTAACTCCATACTCAAGCAGAGTGTTTCCACTGCAGCTAAGGGCTGACTGCATGAGTGTGTGAAATTTCAAGGGGTGGTGTTCAAGTAGTGTCAATGAGGCACACGCAGAGAAGGTTTTCACTGAGGTAATCACAGAATTTCCAGTAGCAGCTGAATGACATAGTTAGTTAAATCTACTGATTGATGCATTAAGTTGGTGGGGCACTTACAGGCTCCGATTCTGACTGTTCTAAAGTGTGTTCTATTCTTCTGGTTTTCTCTTGTTTTGCTGGAGAGGAAAAGCTGCAATCTAGACAGCATCCTGTACTGGTGGGAAAGAGGATTGTGTGCATTTCCAAGGAATTTTAAAACTTTGTTCATATCTTTCCCTTTCCCAGATAAAGGGAAAGATATAAATCTTTCCCTTAAAGAAGTGAATGTTACTGGTGTAAAGAAAAAAATCAGATATGGTTGTTTGTATCTGTTATGGGAAAAAGTACATCATGATCTTTGATAGATCAGTGCTAAGAAAAAGTATAAGAGATTTTTTAGTTGATAATGAAAACGGTTCAAATGTGTTTATAATTTAGGCTCTACATCTCTGTGCACAGCCCTTTGTATTAGCAGCTCTCTCTGTGCAGTCACAGAGAGACCTGTGTTTTTGTAGCAAAGGTCCCTAAAAGGTAGATGTTGTGTTATATGGGTACAGACTGTTACTCAACCTCGTACCCTGCTGAGGTTACCAACTAGGAAAGACGGTTTGGATTTTCATTGCAGTGTCTTTTTGTGTACATTACAGTAGGTAAGTGACCTAAAAGTTGAAGGAAGAGGTTTGATTTTTGAAGGCTTTTGTCATATAAAATATCACTGAATGCTGTTTATGAGACTTGCTAAACTGGAGTTGTTTTACTGTTTTCTGCGGAGTATTACTACTGTGTCTATTAAAAAAAGTAAGTAAATCCTGACAGGTATGATATCCTCAATGTTAATTTTCACTATTGATTGATGGCAGTTCATGAAATACACTAGTGGTTACATATGGCACTGCATATCCAGTTGGATATTTTTACATGTTTCCTGTATGACGTTTCATAAAGGAAACTTCAAGCTGCTTATGCTTATCAAGTTCATCTGCAGACTGGAATGAAGAACTCAAAACAACATGAGATTTTGTTACAGTTGTGCATAGGTGGGGTCTCTACCATACCATATAGATATCTAATTTGGTGTCTTCCTCTGTTTGCTGTATCAAGGGTAAACAATGTGGGGGGTTTTAAGCCACAGACAAATTAAAGTGGTTTGAATGTGATTCTTTTTCTGGAATTGTATCATCTGAGGAGTAACCGATAGTCCCAGTTCCTGGCCATAGGAATAACTGGGAGAGGAAGTGGCTGCTGGGGTGAATTTTGTGTTGCATCTCTGGCAGTCCTGCAGAGCCAGGCCACTGCTGTTCCTATGTAAGTTCCCTGGGAATGGCTTCTGGTGATTTTCCTTTGCTTGGCTCTCCTACATCTTGTAATGGCGCCTGTAGCCACAGAAAGATAGGTCCCAAGGGAAGATTGCCCATCTCTATCAAATGTGAATTCCAAGACTGTAGAGACATACAGAAATTAAGGTACATCAGGGGTTTGATTTATAAACCTAAGGATTTCTTTGGGCTTAAATAGGAGGCCTAAAATTCCAAACTCAGAGGGACTTTTGGGGCTTTTTTTGCTAAAAGGAGGCAAACAGTTTAACAAGCTTCGAATATCTGACTAGCACAGTAACTAGCTGTTACAACTGAAAGCAATCTAATGTTTCTTCTGTATCTAGTTTTTCATGTGAATTTTTAACAGCTACAGAAGGAAAAGATGAGGAATGAATTGTTTCTCCATGCATTGCTCAACCTGCAAGAAAAGAAATGAGGGTCTTGAGAAAAGAACAGAAGATCACCAGCCATGAAGAAAGCAGACATCACTACTTCACTTGAAAAATCATTCAATTGTGTTTTGAATTGCTCCTTATATTGACTCATGGTGTTGCAAGCGAAAGTCGTTTTCTGATTCCAAGGATTTTCCAACCAAGTGAAATTTTATTCCACAGGTTATGGTGCTGGGCACACCCAAAATATTAACACTGGACAGTGCTGTGGATTGTGTGCTTTTTGTTAGACCTTATGAGGGGTATAGATATGTTGCTTGCACAATACTGCCTTAGGACAGAGCTTCCTTAAAAAGTGCCCGAAGAAGAACTTGTTCACAGTAAAATGACAGCTGAAAAGAATTCAGGTGTTTCCATAAACTGTTAATAAAAGCATAATTTGGTAGGATACCATTTTCAAAAATATTTTTCTGGCATATAGAAATTGTAACAGAAAAATGACATTTTATCCATTTTCTGCTTTATGTTTTTGATAACTAAAAAGTATCTTAAAACCTACATAAACTACAGGGTTTACACCTAGACAGTGAAATCGTGCTAAAATTGCCCTTAAAAGATTTATGATTAGTATATATGGAATATTGAGCAAAAGATTGTTACATCATGTGAGTAATAAACAGACACCCTATAACGAAATGTGCACTTGTGTATTTTGTAGAACCGCTGGATGAGCTGAAGATCAGAAGTCACAGCACTGAACCACTACCAAAGCTGGAAAACAAAGAGAGGGGAGGCCATCACGGGACAGCTTCCTCTAGGGAGCCAGGGAAAGCTCAGGAATGGGATGGAACGCCAGGCCCGCCTGTGGTGTCCAGCAGGTTGGGCAGATCGTCTGTCAGCCCAACCATGTTGGCTGGAAGCAACAGCTCAGGTATGTCAAGTAGCAGAGCAGGGAAGATCTCATGAAACTCCTTGTGAGCTGCAGGATCTCTAGAGATACACAGATGTAGGTAAGCACGCAAATTCCTTAGACTTCCAAGAATATTCTAGAATCTGCCCTGCCCATTTTATTGCTGCACTAATAAGCATTGTGCTGTTCGCTTGTGCTCTGTACTGGAACAAGATTGGGATGGGGGCAGGTAATACATGCATGTTAACTTGCTGCTTATCTATTTTAAAAGAAGTAAGGAATTCCACTTGACATTGAAAAAGAACTCTATGGCAAAGACACCCCCAGGATGGCAGAGAGAAGTTTATAAATTCAGATATCACATAGAGTAACAAAACCACACTCTGCAGAAACAAAGCTGTCTTACTGATATGCACAGTGAGTGGATACAGGCAACCTTTCCTTTATGTTTGTAAAAAAATTCTAGAGAAGTGACAATGGATTTCAGAAGTTTCAAATTCATAACTTCAGAAGTCACACAGGTTCCTCCATTTCATTCATCAAATTTTATATACATAAAATAGTGAATTGCTATAAACCTTGAAAAATAATGCAACCTGGTTTATAAGTTGACTAAGACAAGCAGAACTGGTATGTGAATGATACAGATCAGGTATGTATAGCTCTACCATAAGCAGTGCATTGGGTTTTTTTGAGATTCAGCAGTTCTCTTAAAAGAGTAACTTCATTGCTTATCGGTTAGATTCTGGAAAATACCCATTTTAGAAACAATTGGCATATATAATACTGAAGCCTTATGGTCAATGTTCAGGAAGCGTAAGACCATGAATGAGCCACTCAAACAAGAAATTATTCCTGCACGAGAGATCTGCTGGGCAGTCAGTGTCAGAGATGAATCTTCTCAGTGCTGAGCTAGCAGATATGCGTGCCCCTCACGCAGGGGAATGCTTTCCTGTGTGGCAATGGGACTCGTATTTTCTCTGCATTGCTGGAAATGACACCTGAAACTCAGTATATAACTTGAACAGGCTTTGCTCATGTGATGTATCATTTGCAGCAATTGTATAGTCCGGTTTTTCTCTCTACAAATCCCCCAAACAGTTTTTCCTGGGGCAGCAGAAGTTACTTTTCTGCAAATCTCATGACTCTAGCACAGATTATTTGGGCGTTTCTGCCTTTCGCTTGCTTGCCTGTTCTCACAAAGCGTCCTGGTAGGTAGGAATTTTCCAGATTAGCTCATAGCTTTGTTAAAAGATCTGTTCCCAGTGTATTAGAGCATCATCTGTGCTAATGCAGGTAAAAGGGTGGGTTTAAAGGTACGACATCAAAGTACCAGGACGTCTGCTAATTAGACCAAAGGTGTGTACCAGCGCTTTCAGTTCTGCAAGATGAGTGGAAGAGAATGGAAATGAAAGAGTAAGTTCTTAGCAAAATGTAGCACTTCTGAACAACCTTCCTGCATCAGTTTTATTTCAAAGAGTTGGTTGATCTCGAAAAGCAGACAAAACATGTTGGCCTCAATCTTTATTTGACATCAGCAAGCTGTAATAGTTGTTGAATCACGCCTTGATTTAGTTAAACTGTGACTTTGTCTTAATAGCTAGGACTGTCAAAGAAAAATCATGGAAGTATTTTTTTGGGTGAATTTTGACTCCTTTTTATGATTAAAATCTGAAAGCTGATTTTGATTTTTCTTTCCCCGCATTTTTATGACATTTCATTTGATGAATATTGCCTCTCATCTGCCATGAATATTTGTCCCACTGTGTCTCTAGCTGTTGCCTGAGCAACATGTTTTACCTTTAATCAGTGGAATGCTGCATTCAAAATGCCATACACAGTTCTTCTCAACGAACTTGTACATGAACTGTAACAGTTCATTCTTCGTAATTAAATTAGAACTGTAACAGAATGCAGTAAGAGAAATTTAATACATCTGTATGAATACAAATGCTGTGTGGTATCAAGGACATGAAGTAGTTCTGTGCTAGGAATTTAGAACTTAGGTTTACCACAGGACTAAATAAAATCAGGGCAATCCCTAGTGCAGTTGTCATCGCTGTTGCTCTCTTTCTAATATCATAGATAAGAGATAAAAAAAAAGCTACTTTTCTTGTGTGGACATGCTTGAAACACTAGTTTGCTGCCTACCTCCTAGTTCACACTTTTACAGACATTTATTAAGACAATGCTGGAATAATTCAGGCAAAATGAGGTTAAATTGCTGTGCTGTAAAACAGAAAGGATGTGGAAGGACTTCTCATGTGTGCACAACAGGCAGCTCTGCTGGGACACGGATTAACTAGTAAGGAGTGGTCTGAGTGAATGAATACCTGACTGAGATTACTGATTTTTTGTGGGTTCTGCACCCGCTGGTAAGATCAGATGGGAAATGAGTCATCTCCAAACAGAATCTTGAGCTTTCTGGTTATTTTATTCAGATGAGCCTGGCCTGTCAGGTCCACATTGGTATCACTAATGCCTGATTGTTTTCTCATGTGTCATATAATTTGTCAAGGTCACTTTCTGTTTCCTGGCATCCTATCATTTCTTATGGAAAGCAGTGTAAGTGGTTTGGGGGCATTCTGGCATTTAGGAAAGTCAGTGCGAGTGCAGTAAACAGCCAGACGAGATCTGTGAAACAGAAGCCTGGGATAACTTCACTTCAGGAGCTCTGAACAGTATTTTCTGGAATGTTGCTGCTTTTCTTTCATGACTGCAACCATGAAGCGTTTTGCATTGCCACCTGCTGCTAGAGACAGGCACTGCACTGCCTTTTAAATCTAGTACTCTGTTGTTGTGTCCTGTTTTTGAATCACCATCAGCTTGTCACTCAGCCAGCCCATTAGCATTCTAGCTGAAAACATTGGAGATAAACAGGAAGGGAGTAAATGCCCACCCCTCACTGGAATTACTGGCTGGCATTGTGGATTTGCAAAAGTAATGGATAGTTAAGCCGAAGGTGCGAGAGGCAATCATTGATACAAAAAGGGAGTAACATTGAAGTACCAGTTCTTGCTAGTTAGGGCTGCTTCACTTGATGAGGACTGAGTACTCCCATGAACCCCTAAATTTTCTCCTCACAGGCAATATCAGGGTATCACTGTGCTACTGAATCTTCAAGGATTCTCCAAGTGAAGGCAACTTAGTGCTTGGAGGTACATGTTACTGGGCAGCCTGCCCAACAAGGTCCAGCCCAGGATGCAATGCTTCCAGACCTTGTCTGTGCTGGTCATCCGTGTTCTCTACACACAAGCAGTTCCTGTCACCTGACATAAAATGAGTAGTACTCAGAGCTGTACACTAAGGGCATCAAGCCAGTGCAGTGTGAGCCAAGTTTGTGATCTCCAGGGTTTAGGATGACACAGTCGCAGAGCCTAACTGTAGAAGTGCACACCGCTCTCTAGCAGTGGTGTGACAGCTAGCTGGAATAATACACAATTGTCCTATTGGTTTAGAGCCTCAAAACAGTAGCCCGTTCCAGAAGCTTCCGAGAAAAGGAAAAAACACTGCCAGTAGGACATGATTATTCCTTTCCTCATTGCTTCAGTCATTGATATAGACCTGAGGTATGACAGTTCCCAACAAATCTTAATTTAAAACATACCCCATCTAATACAGACATGTTTTTTTATCAGTAACTGACTTGGTTTTGAGACCTGCTAAACTTTTGACCTATGAATATCTATCAACAGCAAGTTCTACAGGTTGAGTGCTCCTTTTGTGGAAGCAGTTCTGTTTGACATGCTTCTGTGCTATTGGCTTCTGCAGGTGAAGTCCTAAATACTTTTAAAAGACAGACTACTATGTAGTTTATTCCGCCTTAACGTTTCAGAATTTCAAGTTATGTTTCAGCTTACTCATCTCTTTTTAGGAAACCAGCATGGCCAGGCCAGCACGACGATAATAGGTGCGACTGATTTTTCCAGTATGCATGTTTTCTTTTTCTTCTTTTTGTTTTTTCTTTCTTTCTGCATGTGATTACTCTCAGCCTGTCACATTGCCTTGTTTAATTCAAAATGTGCTTCTTGGCAGCTGTAGCAAATAAGCAATATTTCTCTTTTCATGTGCAAAGAAGAGACTGTGACAGGATAAGAAGCTTCTCCAATGTAAGTGACAGCCAGAGTATTTTTTTGAATTAAGATTCGGATAGGCAGAATGAAGGCTTCCTTGGATGAATAAAAGAACTCTTCCTGTTAAGATCCAAAAATAAAAGTCATGCAGAGCTGTTGTATTTCTGGAGAACATAGAAAACCATAACACACTGATATAAAACTGATCGAAAATATTTCTGTAAAATGTTGTTGCATTTCAGCACTGTGCTTTATTGAGGAAAATCCAACAACACCCCCTGCCCCAAACACAACCAGCCAAGCCTGTACATCTTTAGTTATGATGACAGCACCTGCAATTTCAGAAGACAGGGTCATTTATGTGAGTGCTTAAATACGTAATTAGGACCACAGTTTTAAGGCAATCCTATTTGCGATTGGAAAGCCTGTATTCCTGTGTTTGATAGTCTCTACTAAAATTCTCATCCCTAATGCTCTCCTTTGAGGCTGTTTGCTTGCTTATGTCCATGTGTAATCCTAGTGGCATTGTCAGGACTCAGCTTAAACCTGGGAGTCCAGTAGTGCTGGTCCCATTGCAGGTGGCTACATGTGCGGGTATACTTCATGCTGAGGCACTGTGGTCCCAAGCGCTAGCATTGTTGGGAGTACTGTGGCTGATGTGGGTGATGTAGCAGGGGACTGAGACACAGCTGACCTGCTATCCCCTACCAACGTTACACTGCATCTGCACCTGGCTCCTGGAGGTGGTTTGGGCACTTGGTGAGGGATGAGTCATTTGAAGCTGTGCAAATAATACCCCAAAGTTTCCTCAGTTAGATATAGCCACTGAATCTTACGAACACTTTTGTGCAGAACAGAACTAAATATGTTATGCAGCTCTCTAGCTACCCTGAACAATCTGCTGAATTTAAACCTCATGCTGTCCATTGATTGCAACAGGCATCTCTAATGGCTACTCAAATGCACTGCATCCCCTGGCCCCAGTCCAGTAAAGCACTTAGACATATGCCTATGAGTCCCCTCACTTGGCAGCAGGCTGTTAGCCCTTGTCAGTGTTCGAGTGGCTTATAGCAGTGTCAAAAGGCCCCTAGCTGTGGATGCAGACAGGTCCTGTGTTTGGAGTGGAGTCTCTGGAACCCTCCTTCAGGCAGGTTTGATTTAGAACCAGAGGATCCACCTGCACAGTGAAGTGATGGGGTACTGTGCTGACTTTATCAGTATGGAGCTAGATGTATTTTAGCTTGCATTATCATGGGCTCTGAGCTGATGGGTCATCCTCAGAGGACAGATTCTACAGCCTCCCCTATGTGCTTATGAGCCTGGCTGATAGAACTCAGCTCCACACCATGTATTACTGTCACAAAGGGGACTTCCCAAGAAGTCTCAAGACTACTCATTTCAGATGTTAAGACTGAGCTGTCTCAATATCATCCACATGAGATAAACATTAATTAAGCACTAGAAACCATCCCCGAGATTTGCTGGTAGTTGTTGTTCCTCCTTCAAGATTCTCAGTGGTAAACAGGAAATCCCATTTTCATTTTGGAACCAGAACTGATACCAATATTTAGGCCTTGCAGACAAGCTGAAATGACCATTTAAAACATGAAAATGCAGAGGTAAAGATACTGGAAATGACTGCATGGTGGACATATAGACCTCTTACTACTTTTTAGATAGCCCAAACCAGAAGTTATTATTTGCAGTGATCATCATTATTTTGAAGTGATCAAAATCCAGTAAGCCCCAGGACAGTGAATAAGCTGTCCACAGCTGAAAAATAATGTGCTGCAGAACGCAGAGCAGTGAGCTGGGCATCACTTATGTAAGATTTTATGGGTATTTTTTCCCCACAGTAGTATGCAGCGTGAAGGTGTTACTCAGAGCATTAATTGCAGTAGAGTAGAAGTATTTATTTGGTTTAAAAATATTCCCACTGAGACCGAATGGCAAATAAAAAAAAAAACAAAAGCAAAAAAACCCATCTCCTTTTCACTGCATAACCCAACTTCCTAAACTTGGAAAAAAGCTACATGGAGCTGTCTCTGGAGCCTTTTTTAGTGAGGATCACCATGGAAATGGCAGTAGTTTCCTTAATACTGTAACATGTATTACAGGGAGATAAAGGAACTAATACTTCATCTGTGTGTGATAGGTTTTATTTCTTTGATGCCTGATGAAAGGAGTATCTTTGGCAAGGAAATGGTAATCTCTTGTTTTTGCACATATATTCAGATTGGAAATTATGACACTTCTCTCTGCTTTCCCAAAGCAAAGAAAATTCAGAAGCAATGGCAGACAGTGCCTTGGAGTATTTTACATGCTTGGTGTCATATTTTGCTTGTCACAGCAATAACAGAGTCTCTATTTAGCAGTAGGGAAAAACAACCAAAAAAGCCCCAAATTTTTATCCTCTCTTTTATCCTCTCTACAACCCCAATGAAATTCCAGGAAGGAACAGACATGAGGTCCATTGTTGTATCTATATTACTGAAAGAACCATTCAGAGATCTGGCACATAGTGTGAAATCAGAATAAAAACAAACCTAATCAAACCTTCAGAATAACTGCCCAAGTCCAAAAAAAAAACCAAACAAAACCAAAACAGATTATGTGCAAAATGCAAGGTTATGGGGGAGATCAGTCTGCTCCTTTCTGCATGCTTATTGCAGTGTTGACTCATGGTGTGTTTACAGACTGACTAGGAATGAGTGAATTGAATAATGCATTCGTCAAACAGCATAAATATTTTTGCTGCTCAGCCAGCTGGATGTTAACCAACCTATTAATATTTAGTTGAATATTCACCCATACAGATGCTTTCATTGGCCTAAGTGCTCCAGCTTAAGTGGATAGCTCTTATCCATATCCTATTGAATTCTGAAACATCCTAGGAAAATAAGCATTTAAGGTGACAATGAAAAAGCATCAGTGAGATTGGAAGAACACGTTCGAGCATGTTACTGGTAGGTGGCATAACATGCCAGCTGCCGTCAAGTTTCCAAGATGTGCCAAGTAACCTTAAGTACATGTTAGTGATGGACATCTTACTCCTTTCAAACAATGGCACAACCAGTGGCTAATGATGATACTGGAGAGACAGACACATAGAAAATACAGGTGATAGTATAAACCAAACACAGACTAAGCAGCAGTGTAAATGGGGCACGAGAAAATACATTTCAGAGAGACACAAGCAAAAGTTACGTGAGAAAACATACTTCAAAAGCAAACTTACTAAATCAGGATTGCACAAGGCATAGGTCCTTCCTCACATCTTGAAAATGTAAGATTGCATAGGAGGAATTCCTTACACACACTACAAGGAAGAACGGTATTGTTACGTTTACTTGTTATTCATGGTAAGGCAGTATTATCAGTGCTAAAATCGAGAGTCTATTATTATACAAAGTGTGTCTGCTGAGTGCAAATGTCCTTGGTTTTTGCCCACTAAATAGAAGAGACAGGTGCAGGGTTGGGAGGCTTATAAAACATATGGAGAATGAAGAACTTCATCTGAGCTAGAAGTCATGGGTTGAGACATGTTCCCTTGGCCATTAACAGGAAATGTAGGGATAAATATTTTTCTTGAGCAGAAGCAGGCAGGCCCACTTCTCAGGAAAAGACAGTTTCTTCTAGAATAGATGTGGGGTGTTGAACAGTGGAGTAGCACACTGGTGTCAGCATGACTCAGATACAAAAACCTTCATCCAGGACTCCCGAGCTGTATGGTCACCTTCATGTTAGTATGTTAACACTGGTAACCGGCCCTGGAAATCAGTGGGGAGCCTTCTGAGAAATGTCACCGTGTACAACAGCAGAAGGAAAATGAAGTAACTGTGTAATTCCTCTCTGGAATGGAGCTTTCTCTCAAGACAACCTCCACTTCTATAATCGTCTTGATTCTGAGGAACTGACTTCACAATTTGCCACTGTTGATGTTCTGATTTCTCTCCTTTCTCCCTACTTTTTGTTTCTTAATACACTGCCATTAGCATTAGATTTCCAAGTATTTTTGGAGTCTTTCCAAATCCGCAAGTGCAACGGTATCCTCACCACTTTTATACATTCCCTACTTCATTTTCTGGCATTTCATGCTTTCCTTCAGCATAATCAGTCTTCAGGCCACTATCTCCCTCAGCTCTGGGATAAAGAGATGAAACCAGAAGTCGCTGTAACTCCTTTAATCACTGCTGTATTTTGTGAGGACTAGAAACAGGAGGGGTGGGAGGGGAAGTGTCGTGGTTCAAGCCCAGCCGGCAA
>NW_009923451.1:0-7667 GCF_000696875.1 Nestor notabilis
TGTGCCCCTAGGGGGGCCTTGCACCCTCACATAAGGATGCCCCCCAGAAGGCGGTTTGCTGCCCCCCCCTTTTCTCCCCACTCATTTGCACCCTGGTGCAGGGCTTCTCCCTGGAAAGCTGCTCCCAGGGGGATTCTGAAGCCACGAACTGGGTACAGCCCCAAACCGCACCCCTAGAGCAGAGCCCCCCAGCCAAAGCTCTGCTTTGTGGGGCTCCAACCGCTGCAAACCCAGTGCCTGGAGCAGGCAGTGCCTGTGAGCAGGGCTGCTCTGACCCCCTCACCCCAAACAGCCGTGCCCCCCATCCTCATCCCTGCACAAGGGAGCTTTGGTTTTTCTCCCAGGAAGGGAGATAAAGCCAAGGTTTCCTTCGGCTCCTCCAGTTCCAACCCCTGCCACGGGCAGAGGCACCTTCCACTAGAGCAGGTTGCTCCAAGCCCAGCTCATTCAAGACACAGGAAAGATGGACAATTCAGTGACACAGAATTGCAGTGCCCCAATATTCCTACAAATGAATATTAAGGCAGCAACATCTGCTCAGCTTCCTGAGGCAGCCATGAGGTTCCACTTGGGATAGATACAGGGAAAACCCCATGTCATTTTGGGATGAAGCCTTTCCAGAGCCATAGACAACTTCTCCACCTCAATCTTCAGTTGCTGGCAGCAGCCTGGTGAGCACAGGACATCCCAGAAGCAGCATCATGACATTTCTAGATGTTTTCACTCCATCTAGATACAAATTCATCTACTGGAGAGCAAACCAAAGCACTTCCCTTCTCTCCACCTCCCTAGGACTGCAAACTGCTGCTTCTAGCCACAACCCACCCTGAACATCACAAGTTGGAGCAACTGGGAGCTACAAAACCACTTGTAGAGGAAGATTCAACCCTGTTCTAATAAATCTCATCTACTTGAGGAGCTGGAATAGAGAAGCAGCATGACAAGCAGGGCAGTGGCAAGACACCTTTTTCCTACGCCACTGGTGTTTCACCCTGTGACCTCCAGATCCTCACTAAGGTACCCAGGGGATTTCCAAGAGATTCCATAACAAGGCGAGATTCTTCCAACATTCCCTTTTCCCAGCCACTGCCATCATTTTCCTGCTCATTGCCAACAGGGTTTATGACTTGCAGGTCTCTTCCCACACATGCATTCGCTTTCAAGACGTGGGATCAAGGCCACCACAGATACTCTGTCTCTGTTCGTCTCCGCCATAGGGCCACGTTCAAATCCTCATCCACAGCAGAGCCTCAGAGGTGACCCCAGCTGCTCACACACTCAAAACCGCATCCCAGAGAGCTTGGGGATGCTACAACAGAGGCAGAAGCATCAGTTCTATATTGTTAATAAAGTAACAGCTCTTATTTGTTCTTTACAGTATTTATTGTACGTGCAAACCTATAGGGAAAACACCAAACTCCCTGCTGGAACCTTCTCTTGCTCAGTCAGGTATAAATTCCTTTAGGTAAAGCATGTTTGTGTGTTCCACTTCCAGTTAGGGAGCAGCATTACGCAGCAGTTGCCTTCTGTCTGTAAGTTGCCATCATCTTCTTGATCTCAGCAATTGCTTTACCAGGGTTCAAACCCTAAAAAATAGGAAAATCAGCACGTTAAAGCCCCCACCTCCTGCTTCATCCCAATCTAAGTCATGGTAAGGTCAAAAATGTGCTGCTATTCACGCATATGGCTGGCAGAGGAGGTGCTCAGCACCCTTTTTTCCCCCCTAAAAGCTGGAGTCCAGCCTAATATTGTGCTTCCTTTTCAACATGGGGAGGTTAAAGGATGATGAGAGACAGCTCTGAAGAGCCGGCTCCAGGCAGGCTGGGTACCACGGCACACAGAGCCCCTGGGTTTCAGCACGCTGCTGCAGGTCTGCTGCACGCCAGCCTCAATTTCCAAGGGGGAAAGCAAGGCAGACTGGAGTAGAGCAGCAGTGCTGGGAGCTCAGCTCCTCCACCTGCAGGCTGGGCCAGCAGCACTGCTCACCGCTGGAAGAAAAAGGCTCATTTGATTTGGAGGACTGGTTTTGAATCAGCAACACGAGGATCAAAGAGGAGAATGAGCAGCTGAGGGACAGGGACTTCTAACAAAGCTTAAGCAGGGTTGAATTCAACAGTTTTATAGGGGTTACAAATGAGTTCTGGAGACAGGAAACTGCCTTGTAAAACTTGACAGGGATGGTACAAGAGATCATAGAATCCCAGACTGGTTTGGGTTGGAAGGGGCCTTAAAGCTCCTCCAGTTCCAACCCCTGCCCCAGGCAGGGACACCTTCCACTAGAGCAGGTTGCTCCAAGCCCCTGTGTCCAACCTGCCCTTGAACACTGTCAGGGATGGGGCAGCCACAGCTTCTCTGGGCACCCTGTGCCAGCACCTCAGCACCCTCATGGGGAAGAACTTCTGCCTTATCTCCAACCTGAACTTCCCCTGTTTCAGTTTGAACCCATCACCCCTTGTCCTGTCACTCCAGTCCCTGATGAAGGTCCCTCTCCAGCATCCTTGCAGCCCCCTTCAGACAGTGGAAGCTGCTCTAAGCTTTCTACGCAGCTTCTCTTCTCCAGGCTGAGATGTGGAAAAGCTGATGTGGCTTTTCTCCTTACTAGAAATAAAACTGTTCTGGAGAACACTGGGGAAGTGAGCAAGAACACAGTCACCAGCTGTAAATGCTCCTCACACAAGCCAGCTAAGCTTCCCTAAGGAGGTTTTTCTACAGTATAGACATGTCATGTCACAAAGGCCCTTAATCCTGCAGTACTGCTACCAAACTGAGCATGGCTAATCTCAAAATGAGAGTATGGTTGAGATTGGAACAGGAACTGCCCCTGGTGCAGAGTTCACTGTGCAGTCTATCAGGGCTGGTCAAGACAACAGCCAGGATTAGAGCATGTGAGGAGCAATGTGCTATTAACCACAAAGGAGTCTCAAACTGAAGACCAAGTGCCTTTTCCTCACACTGTGCAGCCAGGTCTTCAAGTTGAACCCTTCACCTTCAGCTGAACAGCTGACACCAGATCAGGAGCTTACTCTCTTTACAAAGGGAGAATTGTCTGTAGTCAGGGCACCACTTGAGAAACACACAAAAATGAGCATGCACCGTGCCAACCAAGATCTCAAATCACCTCCTCTCCCCATCTGTCATCTGCTCAAATATTTACCTTTCTATTAGCTCACAGCTCAAGAATTACTCCACCACCAGGTGCAAGCAAAGGCTGTGCAAAGCACAGCTGGCAGGAAAGCAAAACTCAATTATCTGCCCAACAACAGGCACAAGGTCATTGCAAGATGAGGAAGAGGCACACTCTGGTTTGGGAAAGCTTGCTCAGTTCTCAAAAGAAATACCAGAGAACAGACCGTCTGGGAAATGCCCTAACAGCAGGATGTCAGCAGAAAACACGTCCCCCAGGGGTGCTGAAACCTTCTTGTAGCCTTCTCCAGTACACAAGTTGCACAATACACCAGGGACAGTTGCTACTATTGGATTTTAAGGCTGCAGTGTGGAGGGTTAAGAGTATTATGGTGCTTACACCACTGATGGGACCACACAGCACAGACCTCCCTGTACCATTTCTGGCAGCATCCCTGTCATGACCAGCACTCTATTGTCACACTCTAAAGCTTGGAAACAGGTTCTCAAAGTCAGAGCCTCACTCACAAGGAAAAGATGTTCTTGCAATGTGTAATACAAACTTTGCCACGGTCACTATTGTAAGCACAACTGCTGGTAACTCGCTGTGTTTCAAGAGGCTGAACAAGCTGAGGCAAGCTTGAGGGGAAAAGTAAGCTAAAGTGAGTGCTTCCCTGTTGGTTTTCAAGCAGGGTGCATGGAAACAAGCCAGGAAGCCCACTAGGGATCCAGACAGGACACACACATACCTTAGGGCAAGTCCTTGTGCAATTCATGATAGTGTGACAACGGTAGAGAGAGAACGGGTCTTGAAGCTGAGCCAGACGCTCCTCCGTGTAGTCATCCCGCGAGTCAATCATCCAGCGATAGGCCTGGAAGGCAGTGACACACCAAATGCTTCTTCAAGGTGGTGTAACCAGTGGCAAGTACTAAAAGCAACACCTCCCTCATGAGTTCCAGCCCAAGATCTGGACTGTGTAACACTGTCCCACCTATTTGACCCGCTTTTAGGTGAGGGCGTCCCCCAGCAGCCCCACATAACAGGATCTGTCCTTACCTGCATCAGCACAGCAGGACCCAAGTACTTGTCCCCGTTCCACCAGTAACTGGGGCAGCTGGTGCTGCAGCAGGCACACAGGATGCACTCGTAGAGCCCATCCTGCATGGGGTAGGAGACTACAGTCAAGTCAGAAACCCCTGACAGAGCCCCCTTTTAAAGAGGGGCTTTACAAGAGCATGTGTTTCCCTCGCCACTTTTCCCCTCTAGTGACTTGGTGCAACAGAGTGGCTCTGAAAACCTTACACAGAAGCAGCACTGCTGGAAGACAGTAATTCCTACATGCAGGTCCTCCCCACATCCCATCCTCCCAGCTCAAACCAGGGTTTTGTGACAACAGGGAGAAAAAGCATAAACTGAAGAAAACTAAGGAAATGGCTTGATCCTCCGACATTCCATCCTTCCAGCTGTGCCACTGAGTGGCTGAGGAAAGGAACAAATGTGTTACCAAGTAAGGATTCAAGGCTTGCAGAAGAGAGAAAGAGGCTGCCCCACAGCCTCGGGGAGAAGAGCTCTAGGTCAGTATGTGCTTCAAGGGCATCCCCAGGCGCTTACAGAATGGAACGGTGCAAGACTTTAGCCATGTCATCATTTTTACAGAGATGAAGGCACTGAAGGCCTACATGGAAGTGACACTGGGCAGAAGACAAACTCTCCCAAGTCTCCTAGTAGCTCAATCAACCCCCCAGGCTAAGAGACAGAGCCCAGTCCAGCTTAATTTATGTATCTGAATGTTGTTTTGGGACAAAAGTACCACTGCATTTAGTTTAGAAAGGTACCTGATGCCAGGAGTCCTGGGAGCTTTAACAAGTCACCTGCATTAGCCTTTCAGAAAGCCTTGCAAGTCAGAGCTACCTCCTCACCCAAAATTTGTCTTATTTCTCACTGTAACATTTCAAATCATTGATGATTCAAAGGAAAAGGTGGAGGTTTTTCAGCTGCATCCATGTTTCTCCTGCACTCTTCTCAAAGCCAGAGGAACTTCAGCAACAAGATAAAACAGATCAGATAACATTACAAAGTGGTGCAGGAGAACTATGTGGTGCCCTCAGATAAAGATTCTTTCAGACTCTAAAACCCTGTGGTCACTGAGAATGTCACAGCACCAGTCTCATGACACTGCCAACATCTCAGGCACATGATGGGTCTATTCACTGCCCTGTAGCTCCGCAGCAAGCACATCCATCATGGAAAACTTCCAAGATGACTGCAGCTCATGTGTTTTTATGGCATCCCCTTTCATCGGCCTTCCTCTGCTGTTCATATTCACGTCCCTTTTACCCCTTGCCAGAATGGAGGCTGCCTGCCCACTTTGTGCCTACGCAGTGACAGGCTGAGCTCTGATCCATGAAGCGATGGATCAAGACAGGTCAGAGGCAAAAGGGAAACTGCTGCTGTATTGCTACCTCCTGTGGCAGCCAGGGAAATCCAGACAAGAACTCACCCACACCATCAGTTTTAAAAAGGCTGCTATGTCTCAGCTGTTCCTCAGACACCCTGCAGCTTTCTGCAGAAGCTTTGGATTAACACCACTATACTCCCAGAAGAATGCCCTCAAAAGCCAGACATTTAAAGACAAGCACAAACACATCATGCTTGTGCTCCACATCCAAAAGGGTTTCGCTTTTTGCCATTAGCTTTTTAGGGTAAAACTGGTTTTAGGGTAAAACCCAGCAAGCAGCAACATGAAAGCACTACTTAGCATGCTGCAGCTAGACAAGAGAGCGCCAAGCCTGAGAGCCTGCATGCCAGCATGAACTGCAGTGCTTTATCTCCACTGGGATATTACAAGCCTGTAGCTTTTATAGTGTTTTTACAGACAGTGGAAATGAGATCAGAGTCCCATCACAACCATGACTGCATTTCATCAGCAGATGTTATCCCCAGCAACACCAGCGTGCCACGATGCTGCACTTCAGAAGCGGATTCCACCCACATGGCGTTTTGCACCAGACAGCTTGATCATTAAAGGAACTAGAAGCTACTGCATGTTAGTGTTTAACCCAGGTCTGGTTAAAATCTGGAAGGGATTTCAAGGGTAGAAAAGAAGCAGTGACCAGTTTCTGACGGTCTTCTATGGACTGCAGGTACTGCTCCTTGCCCTCTTTTGACTCATCCTTCTTCTTCAGGTAAGGCTCAATGGATTTGTACTGTGCATAGAAGTTACTCAAGTCCTAGAATTCAAAAGAGGTCACATTAATCAAGCTAAATTGATGCATGACATTGAACATCTGCTACCCCCCTAATGGAAGGTGCCATTTTCTACCTCAACCTGCCACATTCCTCCAAGTGAGGACAGCTTTAGTCACTGCTGTGAGGCTCAGATCTACCCAAGCCAGAGAACAGGAGTAACACGTGAATTGTGAGACCTGATCTTGTTGGCACCTCCCAACGTTACCCTTTCCAACCCAATGCAAACCCCACGCTGCCTGGAACTGCACTACCCTTGGTGGCAAGCTGAAGGAGGCAGATACTCACTGGGACAAGGTCCTTCACCACATACATGTGGGGGAGAGGGTAGATTTTAGTGATCTTGTTGAGATCAGGGTCAATTTTTTTGATACAGGCCAGCGTGTTTCCACCAGCAATGTTCATGGCACAGGAGCCACAGATGCCTGAGTGGGAGAAAAGAGTAAAGCATCAGATATTTACCCTCTTATCCTACTCAAGAAAGATCTTCTTGGCCCCAAGCATGCCCCCAGGCTGTCTTCAGGAAACTCTGTACGTGACCAGGAAAACGCCAGAAGTTGCCATTGGCCCAAACATGTTGCTACTTAAATAAAGAACAAACACAGGAGTCACTTTCATTAAAGCCAAAACTCATTCTCAGTGTTGAGCTTCCTTCCACAGCAGAAAACAAGTGGCTTGGCCACCTCATCCCTTTCGCATCATTCATTAGCTGTACGTGCTTCTTAGGGTGGGGAAAGCATTCAGCTTCATCCACAGGTTTGAAGCACAAGCTCATATCGATGCGAAGCAGCAAACACCAAGATTATAACATGGGAACCAGGTGCATCCCCCATCTGCCCTACAGTGATGGTCAAAAGCATCCCTGAAGGTCAGAACATAAAACAAGGCTGATGACACAGAGCTGTGTGGTGCAGTCGACACGCTGGAGGGGGGGAAGGGATGGATGCCATGCAGAGGGGTCAGGACAGGCCGGAGAGGTGGGACCATGTGAACCTCATGAAATTCAACAGGGTCAAGTGCAAGGTCCTGCATGTGGGTCAGGGCAATCCCAGGCACAGCTACAGGCTGGGGGAGACTGGAAAGAGCAGCCCTGAGAAGGATTTGGGGGTGTTGGTCAATGAGAGGCTCCCCATGACCCGGCTTCAGTGCGTGCTGGAGCCCAGAACCCCCCGTGTGCTGGGTGCACCCCCAGAGTGTGAGCAGCAGCTCAGGGAGAGGATCCTGCCCCTCTGCTGCGCTCTGAGGAGACCCCCCCTGCAGCCCTGATCCAGCTCTGGGGAACAGCACAAGAGGGACG